>NC_143251.1:84795757-85098787 GCF_984573655.1 Nuphar pumila | reverse complement strand
AGGGTGTTTCCCTTTTCTGTTGAGAGAAGCAGACCTCTGAGGAAGAGGGTGTTGTACTATTTATCCCGTAACACAAATTTTATAGTGAAAGGCTCAAGTGTTTTACTTGGGGACTGGATGTAGGTCAGTAACTCAACCAAACCAGTATAAATTCTGTGTTTATTGTGTTGTGCCTTATTGTCTTTAATTTTTATATTATTGATTTGTATTGTATTTCACTATTCACCCCCCCCCCCTCTAGTGGAATTTTACCTTGGCTGGTTGGTGATGTCATATTTTCTAGCACAAGTGTTGCAGAGCCTTGGCTGGTTGGTGATATCACCTTTGCTTTAGGTAATGCCACTTTTTCTAGCAAAACTACTATAGAGCCTTGGCTGGTTGGTGATGTCACCTTTGCTTTAGGTGATGTCATATTTTCTAGCACAAGTGATACAGAGCTTTGGTTGGTTGGTGATGTCACTTTTTCTACTAAAGAGCCTTGGTTGGTTGGTGATATAACATTTGCTTTGGGTGGTGTCACTTTTTCTACTAAAGAGCCTTGACTAGTTGGTGATGTCATATTTGCTTTGGGTGATGTCACTTTTTCTAGTATAAGTGTTGTAGAGCTTTGGCTGGTTGATGATGTCACATTTATTTTGGGTGATGTCACTTTTTCTAACATAAGTGCTGGAGAGCCTTGGCTGGTTGGTGATGTCACATTTGCTTTAGGAGATATCACTTTTTCTACAAAAGATCCTTGGCTGGTTGGTGATGTCATATTTGCTTTGGGTGATGTTACTTCTAAGCTTTGGCTGGTTGGTGATGTTACCTTTTCTTTGGTGATGTCACTATTTCTGTTGGAAAGCCTTGGCTAGTCGGTAATGTCACCTTTATTGGAAAAGAGTTTTGGTTGGTTGGTGATGTTACCTTTTTAGTCCATGACATTACCTTTCTTTATACGAGTAAATTTTGGCTGGTTGGTGATATCATTTTTCCAAATAGTGATGCCCTCTGTGTTGGCACGGGTATTAAAGGGGTTTGGCTGGTTGGTAATGCCACCTTTACCAATATGGATGTTGGTTTTCCTTCTTGCATCACCATAGGAGACATAACACCAGATGCATTTTTCAGAAATCTCTTTCTTAAGTAACACAATTTTTTGGGAACCACCAAAGTCCAACCATCTTCTTCTTTCATGTTAAGAAAAGGGATTTTATGTATCTTTTCTTGAACGTAATGGAAACCTTTCGATATCCCTTTCTTTGAAAATATATGGGAGCCCTTTGACATCCACTTTGTAGGTGAGTCTTTTGACATCTCATTTTTTGATAAAAGAGAGGAGTCTTTTGACATCCTTTGCATAGGAGAACCTTTCAGCATCTCATTTTTTGGTGAAAAATAAGAGTTTTTCGGCATCTTTTGCGTAGGAAAGCCTTTTAGCATCTCGTTCTTTGGTGAAAAAGAGGAGCCTTTCATATTCCTTTGCATAGAAGAGCATTTCGGTATCTCATTTTTTGCTGCAGTGAAATACTTTTCAGCATTTTTCTCTTTGAAGATGCATCAAATTTCAAGGCTAAGCATTCCAAGCTATCGAAGAACGTCGATGTGGCTCTGGCTTTGCTTCTAGTAAAAGGGCCCTTGTATGCGGAAGTAGGTGAAGTGTTGGTGTCATTTAATTGGCTCGCGAGCACCAACTTGATTTTCGAACTCTTGTTTCTTCCTACCATTGTTGTAGTTCTTAGAAGGAGATGAGAAGCATGCAAAGGTCGCACCAGGCATGCCAAACTGTAGCATTGATTTTTTTTAACACTCAAATTGAGATATAAAAACTTTGAACTTTATTTTAGGATCTATTCACCTTTACAGTAGCCCACAGAGCTTAGATTACAAGTGAGAATAAAAAGAGAGAGAGAGATAAAGGGAGAAGAAGACGAGGGCTTGAGAGTTGATTGGATCCTCGTGTCTTTTTGGGCTCCCTTAAATACACCATCACTTTGGCAACTTGTTTTTTCCTTTTCTCTATTCCCTCCTTTTCTTTCTTTCTTTTTTGAACTTACGAAGCTTCTCCCTTTTATAGAGTTGCTCTCTTAAGTTTAGCATCCCATGATGAAAGTTATTTCATCATTAGTACTTTTTTTTGCTTGATTGAAGCCATTTATATCTAAAACCACCCCCATACTCTTTGCCTTCCTACTTTATGGGTACTAGCCACGACATGCGTAGATAATTGGGAGTTAGGGTGATAGGTGACTGATTTACTGCAACCAGTATAAATAACCCTCATTTACTATAACCAGCACAGTTTACCTTCTTTTACTGTAACCTGCAAGGGTGGTTATTATAACCAGCACAGGATACCCTCTTTTACCATAAAAATTACAGGTTACCCTATTTTACTGTAACCTACAATGGTGGTTATTGTAACCAACACAACTTACCCTCTTTTACCAAAATCACCACAAGTTATTCCTTGTAACCTGCATGGGTGGATATCGTAACCAACATAGGTTACCCTTATTTACCGTAACCAGCAAGCACAATAAGAGAGATTTACCATAACTTGCATATTTATCTTACCATGTGTAAATGAATATATATTTGATAATTTTGACACACTTATGTAAACACCTCAAATTTTTCAGGTCCATTCCGAACACCTCCTTTTGGAGATGCCAAACCCTCTGCAAGGCAGTGTAGAGTCTCACCCCTAGGTTTGCCTCAGTCTAGAGCTCAGTTTACCCCCCGTTTTGTCAATAAAATTACCATTTTACCCCTAAGTCACCATCAACCCTTCGTCAGTCAGACTTAGCCAAGCTTATTCTAAGTTCAGAAGAGTAAGAATGTCAATCATTCCTAGCTCCTCTGAGCTCAAGATGAGCAGTGTCAGTTCATTTCAGCTAAATTTAGTTCATTTCAGGCTAAATGAGCTCATTTTTAGCTCAAATTTTAGCCAAATCATTCCCAACTCAGTCAAATCCATTAGATTTTATCCCCATGAGTCTAATTTGAGTTCAACAGAAGTTTGAATGGTTTAGTTCCAGTTCAAAATCACTTTTCACATTCGTGGACCCTTATTTCAGCTCGTTTCAGCTCAATTCAGTCAAAATTATGCTAATCCCAGTCGGTTGAGCTAGTGTTTTAGCTCCACATTTAGTTCACCTCAGTATAAATAACTTTCAATTCAGTCCATTTCAATTCCATCTAATTCAAATTAGTTCAGTATCGTGCTTTCTACCCCTGCAGGGCAAAAATAAAAAAATAATAATTTCTTTAGAACATCATTTCTATCGATTTTCAAACTGGGACAAGTCCCAATTCGAACTCGGATCAATTCCTTTATTTGAGATTTTATCAATATCCGAAATTCAATCCACATTTTAATTCAGATATTGGATCCAATGTTGGATCTGATATCCATTTTTTATCCTAAACTTGGGTTCTTCATCCAATTCATTCTATTATCCAGATCTAGAGTCCAATTTACCTTTTGAACCTAGAATGTCTCATTGGATATCTAGGATCCAATTAATCATTCCAGATCCATTTTCATCTGGATCCACCTTCTGATCCATTCAGAAGGATAATCGAATCAATTTCTAAATTCAAACTCGGATTCCTCTGATATCTTAGACCAAATTTCACTTCTTGGACTCTGATCCAGATCCAAGATTCAATTCCACTCTCGGGCTTGATCCAATATCCAAATTCAAAGATCCAAATCCAAATTTCATCATAAGCCTGAATCTTTCATTTTATAAATCCATATTCAGGATTTGATTACCATTTCAAACCAATTTCCTTCATTTTTATCCTCAATCAAGATCTAGAACCATTTTATTCAAAGTTTCAGAATCAAATTCAAATTCAAAATCCAATTTTATTCAATTTTCAAAATCAATCTTTGAATTTCAAATCCAAAATCATCATTTTTATAAAATCTTTTGAAAATTAGCCTGGATCCAATTTATAACCCGATTTGGATTTTGGAGAAAAATCAAAAAAATCAAAATGGATTTTAGATCCAGTCGAGGTCCATTAAATTCAAAAAAATCAAAATTCTCTTTTTATTTCCTTCATTTTCACTTTCTCTTTTTTATCTTTTTCCTTTATTAAGCTGTTTAAATCTATCTATCTATCTATCTATCTATCTATCTATCTATCTATCTATATATATATATATATATATATATATATATATATATATATATATATATATATATATATATATATATATATATATATATATATATTTCTCAAGGGGGCACCACTTGACATTTTTCCCCAATTTCAAAAATGACTTTCACTTTAAACCTTTTCTTTAGTTTAAACACTTTCTTTTTAACTTGTTTTTAAAACTTTTCCCTTAGTTTTTAAAAACCCACATGTGCACACCCTTGAAAAGGGTGCCACATGTCCAATTTTTACCAAAAACCCCACACTACTCATTTGGAATTTTAGAAAATACCCACATGCCCCCCCCCCCCCCCCCTTGTGAGCTCTAAGAATGTCATGTGGCAAGAGACTTCTAGAGGCCTTGCCACATCAGCCTTAAGCCTAACCAACTCATATGTTCAATGCCCAAAATGCCTCTAATTTCAATTATAAATAGACCACTTAAGGGCGTCGATTGACACACCTCAAAAAAATATCCTTCTTTCTTGGAATTGGCGCCATTCTTGGAGGTCCACCTCTCCTCTTCAGCCAAGGTATGCTTCTTCTCTTCTAATTTCATTTCTTGTTTGTGTTAATTGATTTACATTTTGTAATTTTTATTTCTATCAAAAAACCATCAAGAAGATGGAATTTCATCTTCTATAGATCAAATTCCTCTTCAATTGACAATATCAAATCAATCCATGCCTTATTTTTATTAATTTTTACTTTGTTAATTCTGTATTTGATGATATTTTACTATTTTCTTTCTTTTAAAATTCGAAAATATATCATCTATGCTTCATTTTTTCATTTTATGCTTTGATAGATTACATCCATTCATTCTCTTTCATATTTTACATGCATTTTGATTCTGGCCTCATTTTAGCATCTTAATTTTGGATGGTTTTTCTTGCATTTTTTATCTAAACTTTTTATGGGTGATTCATGACTGTATCTACATGAATCTATGAATTTTCATGATTTTTGAAGATCTGTGAACCTACTTTAAAAGTCGAGATTTGGATCCTATCATTCTGCATTGTCATGATTTTAGCAAAAATCAGAACCGACTTGCCAGAGCGATTTATCCCTAACCGAAGATGACCTTGAAATTCCACTAGAGGGGGTGAATAGTGAAATACGATGCAAAATGATAAAATAAAAAATAAGGCAATAAGGCACAACACAATAAACACAGGATTTATACTGGTTCGGTCAAAACCCTGACCTACATCCAGACCCCAAGCAAACCACTTGAGCTTTCCACTACAACATCCGAGTCACCGGATAAATAGTACAACACCCTCTTCCTCAGAGGTCTTCTTCTCTCAACAGAGAAGGGGCACACCCTCTTCCACAGAGGTCTTCTTCTCTCAACAGAGAAGGACAACACCCTCTTACACAGAGGTCTTCTTCTCTCAACAGAGAAGGGCAACACCCTCTTTCACAGAGGTCTACTTCTTTCAACAAAGAAGGATTACAGTGAATAACAGAAAGATACAATACTTCCTATAGAACCTTCAGAATGATATGAATGCACGAATGAAGGATTCTCAGAATGTTCTGTTTGTCACTCAGAAGATACTCTTTGTCAAAGAGTTATTTTTGACTTTTTCTCTTTCTTTTCTCTTTCTTTTTCTAGGCTCTCTTTCAAATATCGAATAGGTATTTTTCTCGTTGTAAGCTCACTTGTCTATTCCATTCTTTTTTGTCTGAATAGTTCATTTGAGTGTGTTTATATAGCTTTAAAAAAATAGTCGTTACTTTTTGAAATCGTAGCCTTTTTGAGATGTGAAATGTCATGTCATTTCAAAAAACATCTTTAGAGAAATTCGAGAAAGTCTTCTTTGCATAAAAGTAAAATATAGGGTACACTCGTCGTTGTAATATTTTAGGTATTATATATTTTATGTAAAAAGTCTATTTCTTACAATAGTACATTGAACGTTGGATTGTAGGCTATTATGTAGTTTTGTCTTTATTCTAATTAATGATTTGAGGTACATAAGTACTTCTTTACTTTAAATGAGTGTGAGTACAATAAATGCTTTGAGATATTTATTTGTATATAGTCATGTCAAGAGTTTTCTTTATGTTGTGTTTTTCAAAGTCTATAGAGAGAATGAAGACTACAAGTAAGTCGACATTCTTGAGAAGGATATTAACAAGGATTTCTTACAGGAGGTATTTAATGCTATACAAAGAGAATGATGACTTCAAGTAAGTCGACATTCTATAAGTTTGTAAAAAGGTAACTAGAGTCTTTTCAAAACATATTGTATTTGTTTTCTTTGTGTACCCGATTTCATGTTTTGTCTTTTTCCTATATTTGAAATCATTTCTTTAAAGAAGGTAACTAGACTCTTTTCAAAACATATTATATTTGTTTTCTTTATGTAGCCGATTTTATGTTTTGTCTTTTTCCTACTTTTAAAATCATTACTTTTCAAGTTGTCTTGTATATGATATAAGGTACAATTATTACATTTTGAAATCATGTCAAAATACCTTTTTCATAAAGGGTTGTAAGAAGGTACAATTATTTGTTTTTCAAAAAGGAGCTTTTTGAAACTATCGTATACTTTTATGAAATAACTTTTATGAATGAGTATGTAATATGCAATATGCATGCTTCTGAAGGTTTTGTTATATATGACTCTAAAGAAGAAAAAATCTTCAACTTGAGGTAGCCGATCTCTTTAGATAGTCTTTAGGAGTGCATGGCTCAATCAAGCTTTTTCTTCAAGGAGTATGATTGCACCATAGTTGTACTTGAACGGAAGGTCTCCATTCTTTTTGAGTGAGATATCCTTGCATCAAATACTCGTTAGATATATGACAAAGCATATCCAGTCATAATATAACATTTTTCAAGAAGACATATTATCATATTATATGAAAGCAAATAAGACAGTGTATCATATTATGTGACATCAAAACAGAGTTTCTCAACATTCTCCTCCTTTTTGATGATGACAAAATATGCTCCCCCTGTCAAAAAGACATTATGCATAGAAATAATACTTATCATAATAATATTGAAAAATGTTAAATACGAGTATTTTTCTTCAATAATGGAGATAGGTTTTCTCCCCATTTGTCATGGACAAAAAGGAAGGGATCAGAGTAAGTAAAGTTATTACAGACCGAATAAAGTACAGCTAGTACAGTCTAAAAAATAAGTTGTTGGATGTTGGATCTTCTTCATCAGAGCCGGGAAGGTGCAGGGACCTTAGATTGAAGGAAGTAGCATTGAGAACCTGAGAGGGATAGAGGATAGCTTCATTTTGAAGGGGTACTTTGAAGTATTTTAAAATGAGAGTTATAAAACACCCGAAAAGAAGAGGATGGAATTTTTGATAGCGAATAAAAAGGTCGAAAAGAATGTTGGACCAGTTTATCTGAGTAGAACAAAAAATTGCGTAGAGAAGGAGAGAGATTTTTCTTGGTACTAATTCCTTGCGTGGAGGCTTGGGATAGATATTGTGGAGAAGAAGCTGGGCAAGTAGTTGAGCATGAGGTTGGAGATTCCTCGTGTGTCAGGAAAGGTGTGAGCAGTTGGTACAGAGAAGAATTTTTCGAAGTACCGACCGGTCGAGTGGTACTATGTTGTCTAGGTTTATGCCGGTGGAAGGAAGGTTTAGAATTCTGCCTAATGAGGAAGCATTAAAGAACATCAGGCGTCCTCGGACTTTGGTGGTGATGGTAGTTTGCTCATGATCAGAGAAAAAATTTGTGTAGAAGAGTCGGACGAGTTCGGGATAGTAAGCAGCTTGGGATGAAGATCCTAGTAAGTGTTTAAGTTCGGGAAGAGATCTTTCTAGGTTAAATAATACGAAGTCGTCGTAGTGAACCAATTTACCTTCGTGAATTGGTTGTGAGCAAAGGGAGTTATAGTGGTGAACTAGATCGGGATACCTTAGGTCGGCGGCAGTGATTACATTGTTTGAGGAGGAAGTCATGGCAAGAGCTTAGGAAGAGCGAGCAAGAGAGAAATAAAACTTGGAAAGAGTTTGTAAGAGAATAGAGATATTCGTAGGGAATGAGATATGAATCAATCTAATAAATAGAAGAAGAAAAATAATGGTGATAAGAAATGAATGACATTGGAAGTGAAGGATTTTTAGATTTTAGTTGAAAGAGGAAATGTGTGAGTTGTAAAAATAAGAAGCTTGTGAATGATAAATCAAATCAATATTGGAAGATAGTGTATTATATTAGTATATATGTTAAGAGGGACATAGTTTCGAAATGATTTTTCTATATATCTATCAAATTTACTATGGGCGAGTTTATTGAATAGTGAGAAGTGTCATGAATTGAGTATAGAGTGACATATTAAACTTAATGATTCAAGAGTTTTTAAAGATTTTCGTGAAGATCATGTAAGAAAAGTTATAAAGTAAATAATGGCCTAATAAGAACAAACAACTTTTCAAAGAATTTACTTTATGTGAAAGCTTTCCAAATGCGTGAAGGATGAGTTTGGAATAGGACAAACAGGAATGTATGAGGGGATGCAATAATTTCTTATTTAAGAAGTGTATATTTTGGTATACGTGAAAGGAGTGTGAATAGATATAAAGAAAGGTGATACGGATATGTAGAGAAATGAGAGTGGTCATAAAGGACAATAATCACTTGATGTGAAATAGGATATGACATAAAGTGGAGTTATGATAGATAAGAAATTAAGTTTTGCTTAAGGACAAGGTTTTGATGATTCTCGATTGAAGAGAGATATAAAATATATGAGAGAGTCATGATCACGGATGGAAAGGTACTTCGTATAATGTAGAGAGAGAGAGATAAAAAGGTGATACAAATCGTACTTATGAGTGGAGTACAAGTTTTTGAAAAGAGAATTTTACAACACTTTTTCATAAAAAATGTAAAGCATGAAGAGATGATAATAGATTGTTCTTAATCTATGATATAATAGATGATATAGTAAAAATTTACGTGAAATATAACAACTTAAAAGGTGGCAAGAGAGGATAACCATTTGAATTTTTCATGAAAGGCATTAAGATTTTAGTGAAGTGACTCGATAGGAGGAAAGGAAGACATGATAGAAATAGAGTGTATGTAATATATGATATAACAAATGATATAGTAAAAATTATACGTAAAACATAACAACTAGATCTTTAGAAGAAGGTAAAAAGAACTAAAAAGATAATCATTCGATTTTGACTAAGATTTGAAAAGCAAGATTTCTCATAAAATAATATGTTATTATGTTGAAGGTGAACCAACTTATCGTAAGAGAAGTTTTCACAAAAGGATAAAAATAATAAAGAAGTTATGAGATGAGTGATGTGAACAATGTCATGATAGCTTTTACTTTAATATAATTAGTTCTTATGGATATGAGTGAAAGGAAATAGGTCATAGGGTGATCATGTGATGTGTACTTTGAAAGATATGACATTTTTGAAAGAAAAGAATGACTTAAAAAATGTGTCATGATTAATGTGTTTTCACATTTGTAATTTTTATGAGTATACGTAAATATGAGAAGGACACACTTTGACTTTGAATAGTGGTAAGAGAGATGATGAGACAAAAAGAGAAAGAGTCAAAAATATATTTGAAAAAAAATAAGAATTGATAAATGATAGATTAAAAAATAAGAATAGACATGGAGGAGTCGGATTCAAAAATCTAAAATATATAATAAAAAATGTATTCGAGAGATGAAATGAGGAGACAAAAGATATTCATGAGTGAAGAGTAATAATTGCTTATATAAGAAGTATTTTTATGGATATGCGTGGAAGGAGTAAGAGTAGACATAAAGAAAAGTGAGATGACATATGTGGATTTTCGAGTAGGATAGGAATAAAAAAACAAGAAAAAATTCATGATTGATATGAGATAAAAGACATAAAATAAAGTTATGATTGACATGAATTAATGTTTATTTGATAAACATATTTTTAAAGAAACTCGATTGGAGGAAGTTCATAGTTTTTAGAGAATAAAGTTAAGTTTTAAACTAGTAAAGGTGTCAAAATCACGGATTGACAAGAATGGAGGATCAATTCGTATGAGAGAGAGAGAGAGAAAAGGATGGTACTAAAGATACTAATGAAAAGAACATTTAATAATTAAAAGATAAGATGAAAGACATGTTTGTCGATAAGGAGTCTTTTTATGGATTTTTTATAGAAAAGTGTGAAAGATGATAAGACAAAAAGTAGATTGTACTTTGATAGATAGAAAAAAAATGACATAAAGTCTTTGTTTTCAAGGTAACATGTGATGTACGTGAATACATGAAGGACCTTTTTTTTTAAACTTTGAAAAAGGTGGTGAATGGGATGAAGACAAAATAAGAAATACAAACACTCGATTATGATAAAAAATAATTTGTAAATGAAAACAAGATTTGACATAAAGTGAATTTACCATTCAGCTTTGGTTAGGATGAATTTTGTCAAGTAAAGATTATATTTTAATATTTTATAAAGGTGAACTCGAGTAGACTCATTTTCTATATTTTAATTAGTCATATGAATTAATTTTATAAATCACTTAATTTACATATTCCTAATTCTCTTCTAATTCTTACAAAGTCTTCATTTTTAAAGGTTTAGTGAAAATGTCTGCTAATTGTTTATTAGTGGGTATAAATTCCAGTTTGATTATATTGTTTAGAACTTGTTCTCTTAAAAAGTGGTGTCTAATTTGAATGTGTTTAGTTCGAGTGTAAAATAGAAAAGTTTTAAGTCTCGTACCACGCACGAGGTGCTTGTTTTAATCCATATAAAGCACATTTTAGTTTAAAAACATGATCAGGAAATTGTTCATTTTCAAAACCTAGAGGTTGTTTTACATAAACTTGTTCATTTATAAAGCCATTTAGAAAAGCACTTTTAACATTCATTTGATATAGTTTAAAATCCATATAGCTTGCATATGCTAAAAACATTCTTATAGATTAAAGTCTAACAACAGGAGCAAATGTTTTATCAAAGTCAATACCTTCCTCCTGATTGTATCATTGAGCCACTAGCCTTGCCTTGTTTCTTACAACATTACCTGATTCATCCAGCTTATTTCTCAAGATCCATCTTGTCCCAATGATTTGATGATCTTTTGGTTTTGGTACAAGATCTCAAACTTCATTCCTTTGGAATTGATTCAGTTCTTCAGTCATGGCTAGCATCCAGAACTCATCGATGATGGCTTCATCAATCTTCTTTGGTTCAAGTTGAGAAATGAATGTCATATTAGCAATCCGTTCTAACTGAGCTCTAGTCTGAACCCCCTTTGTCAGGTCTCCTAAAATTTGCTTTTGAGGATGATCTTTGATATCGACAAAAGTTCTTTGATGATCATCTTTATTAGACTTAGCTGTGTTATCTAAAAATAAATCTATACTTTCAACATCATCATCGTTAGTTTCAACATCATCATCGTTAGTTTGCTTATGAACAGATTGATCAATAGATTCATAGAAACTAACATGCATAGATTCTTCAATAGAATTAGAACTCTTATTGAAAACCCTGTATGCTTTACTATGACTTGAATATCCTAAAAATATGCCTTCAATAGATTTAGCATCAAATTTATCTAGGCTATCTTTTGTGTTTAGGATAAAGCATTTACATCCAAAGACTTTGAAATAGTCTATTCTTGGAGTCCTATCATAGAATAATTCATAGGGAGTTTTATTTAATAAGGGTCTAATGAGAACTCTATTTGTTATGTAGCATGTATTATTAACAGCTTCTGCCCAAAAAGATTTAGCAAGATTATTGTGTTGGAGCATAGTTCTAGCAGATTCCTGAAGGGTTCTATTCTTTCTTTCTACTACACCATTTTGAGGTGCAGCTCTAGGAAAGGCAAAGTTATGAGAAATACCATGCAAGTTACAAAAATTTTCAAAAAGTTCATTTTCAAATTCTCCTCCATGGTCGCTACGGATTTTAACAATAGAACAAGATTTTTCATTTTTTAATTTTTTACATAAAATTTCAAATTGACAAAACGTATCACTTTTGTTTTTCAAAAATATTACCCAAGTAAATCTTGAGTAGTCATCTACAATGACAAAAACATATTTATTGTGATTATCACTAGCTACTCTAGAAGGACCAAAGAGATCCAGGTGGAGAAGCTCTAGAGGTCTTTTGCTTGAAATGATATTTTTTGATTTAAAAGATGATTTAAACAGTTTTCTTAATTGACATGCATCACAAAAATAATCCTTTTTAAAAGATATTTTGGGTAACCCACGTACTAACTTATCTTTAGCTAATTTAGACATGTACTTAGAATTGACATGACCCATTCTCATGTGCCATAAATGTTGAGAGTCATTATTAGCTATGAGGCAATGTTCTGTGATGTTTTCTAGGTATAGTTCATATATATTATTTTTTCTTATACCTTTTAAGATACTATTTTCGTTGGTGTCTGCTATAAGACAAGCATTATGATTAAAGCTAACATTATAACCTGTATCACATATTTGACTAATACTTAGAAGGTTATGTTTTAAGCCTTTAACCAGGAGAACGTCTTTGATAAGAGGTTTATCTATATTTCCAATATTACCAATACCTATTATCAAACCTTTGTTGTTATCTCCAAAGGTGACGGTTCCTTCTTTTTTATGAAGAACAGCAAAGAGGTCTGAATGTCCAGTCATGTGTTTTGAACATCCACTGTCTAAAACCCATCTGTTCTTCTTGTTTGGAGCCTGCAAATCATTAAGTAAAATTTCTTTTTGGTACCCAGTCGGGTCCCTTTTTGTTAGACTTTGGAACCCATATCCATTTAGATTTGGGTTTGTCTACAGCCTTAGAGGAGTTCAAGAAGTTAAAATTATAATACTCCTTATTAGGTTTAGAAGAACTTTTCACAAAAGTGGTCTTTTGATTCATACAAGAAGGCTTGTTGAAATGAGAGTAGCCAATACCATTCTTGTAAAAAGACACTTTTTGAGAGGATAGGAGTTTATTCAAGTTCTCTTTTCATTTAGTAAACTTGAAAACCGTTTTCATAAGGTTCTCAGTTTTACTTTTTAATTCTGAAATTTCTACTTGCAGATTTTTAGTCTTGGAGCTGGTAGAAGAGATTTCAAAAGCAATAAGAAGATTTTTCTTTTGTAACTCAGTATTTTCAATACTGAGTTTTTCATTTTTCAAAATGAGCTCTAGATTCTCAGATTTCAACTGTTTATTTTTTAGAATCGTTTTCCTTGATTCTTCAAAAAGTTCCTGAAAAGCATTTTGAAGTTCTTCAAAGGAGAAATCAAGAGATTCACTTACAGAGCTTTCTGCCATGAAGCACATGTTGGCGGTTTCTGCTTCATCATCATTTAACTCTTCACTGGTGGATGGTTCTGAATCATCCCATTGAGCATGCAGAGCCTTTTTCTTGAAGAACCTTTTCTTTGGTTCCTCAGTCTTGGATTTTCTTTTGAGAAGAGGACAGTCACGTCTCAGGTGACCTGGCTTATTACACTGGTAGCACATAGAATCTTCTTTTGGGTCTTTTCTTTCTTTGTGCTTATTTGGAAGTCGGTTCCTTCTCATAAAGCGCTGGAATTTTCTGGTGAGTAGCGCAATCTCAGTTTCTTTTTCTGAGTCCTCATCCTCAAAAAGGGCTGGGAAGGCTAGAGTTTTCTTCAAAGGTTGTTCCTCTTCCCTTCTTTCCTTCATATGGACTTCATAGGCCATAAGATTGCCTATTAAATCGTCTAGGGTAAGTTTGGACAAATCTTGAGCTTCTTCAATAGCAGTAGTCTTTTTCTCCCAATCAGTTCTGAGAGATCTCAAGATTTTCTTCACCTTTTCTGTCTGAGAGTGGGTTACACCCAGAGATTTCAGATCGTTGGTGATGTTGGTGAATCTGGTGAACATCTCTGTGATGGGTTCATCTTTGTTCATTTTGAACAACTCATATTTTCTGACAAGAGATGAGATTTTGACTTCTTTCACTTTGTTGGTTCCTTCATGAATAACCTCCAAAGAATGCCAAATATCATATGCAGATTCACATATAGATATTTTATTGAATTCATTTTGATCGATGGCACAATATAAGGCATTCATAGCCTTTGCATTTAGGTTTGTCATTTTCTTTTCTTCATCAGACCATAAGTTATAGTCTGCGGAAGGAGATGTGTATGGATTCTCAACAATTTTCCATACAGCAAAATCTATGGATTTGAGAAATATAGCCATTCTGCACTTCCAGTATCCATAGTTGGAGCCGTTGAAGAAAGGAGGACGAGATGCGTGTTGACCTTCAATATCACGAGCATAAGAGGTAGATGCCATATGTGCTGGAAGACTTGTTATGTCGAAACCAGCAAACCTGCTCTGATACCAAATGAAATTCCACTAGATGGGGGGTGAATAGTGAAATACGATGCAAGTTGATATAATAAAAAATAAGGCAATAAGGCACAACACAATAAACACAGGATTTATACTGGTTCGGTCAAAACCCTGACCTACATCCAGTCCCCAAGCAAACCACTTGAGCTTTCCACTATAACATCTGAGTCACCGGATAAATAGTACAACACCATCTTCCTCAGAGGTCTTCTTCTCTCAACAGAGAAGGACAACACCCTCTTACACAAAGGTCTTCTTCTCTCAACAGAGAAGGGCAACACCCTCTTTCACAGAGGTCTACTTCTTTCAACAAAGAAGGATTACAGTGAATAACAGAAAGATACAATACTTCCTATAGAACCTTCAGAATGATATGAATGCACGAATGAAGGATTTTCAGAATGTTCTGTTTGTCACTCAGAAGATACTCTTTGTCAAAGAGTTAGTTTTGACTTTTTCTCTTTCTTTTTCTAGGCTTTCTTTCAAATATCGAATAGGTATTTTTCTCGTTGTAAGCTCACTTGTCTATTTCATTCTTTTTTGTCTGAATAGTTCATTTGAGTGTGTTTATATAGCTTTAAAAAAATAGTCGTTACTTTTTGAAATCGTAGCCTTTTTGAGATGTGAAATGTCATGTCATTTCAAAAAACATCTTTAGAGAAATTCGAGAAAGTCTTCTTTGCATAAAAGTAAAATATAGGGTACACTCGTCGTTGTAATATTTTAGGTATTATATATTTTATGTAAAAAGTCTATTTCTTACAATAGTACATTGAACGTTGGATTGTAGGCTATTATGTAGTTTTGTCTTTATTCTAATTAATGATTTGAGGTACATAAGTATTTTTTTACTTTAAATGAGTGTGAGTACAATAAATGCTTTGAGATATTTATTTATACATAGTCATGTCAAGAGTTTTCTTTATGTTGTGTTTTTCAAAGTCTATAGAGAGAATGAAGACTACAAGTAAGTCGACATTCTTGAGAAGGATATTAATAAGGATTTCTTACAAGAGGTATTTAATGTTATACAAAGAGAATGATGACTTCAAGTAAGTCGACATTCTATGGGTTTGTAAAAAGGTAACAAGAGTCTTTTCAAAACATATTATATTTGTTTTGTTTGTGTAGCCGATTTCATGTTTTGTCTTTTTCCTATATTTGAAATCATTTCTTTAAAGAAGGTAACTAGAGTCTTTTCAAAACATATTATATTTGTTTTCTTTGTGTAGCTGATTTCATGTTTTGTCTTTTTCCTACTTTAAAAATTATTACTTTTCAAGTTGTCTTGTATATGATATAAGGTACAATTATTACATTTTGAAATCATGTCAAAATACCTTTTTCATAAAGGGTTGTAAGAAGGTACAATTATTTGTTTTTCAAAAAAGAGCTTTTTGAAACTATCGTATACTTTTATGAAATAGCTTTTATGAATGAGTATGTAATATGCAATATGCACGCTTCTGAAGGTTCTGTTACATATGACTCTAAAGAAGAAAAAATCTTCAACTTGAGGTAGCCGATCTCTTTAGATAGTCTTTAGGAGTGCATGGCTCAATCAAGCTTTTTCTTCAAGGAGTATGATTGCACCATAGTTGTACTTGAACAGGAGGTCTCCATCCTTTTTTAGTGAGATATCCTTGCATCAAATACTCGTTAGATATATGGCAAAGCATATCCAGTCATAATATAACATTTTTCAAGAAGACATATTATCATATTATATGAAAGCAAATAAGACAGTGTATCATATTATGTGACATCAAAACAGAGTTTCTCAATAGACCTCACCGATCTGTAAAATGTGATATCTTTGAAATTGAATCTAGTTTGTTCATGCCAATTTTTAGGAATTTCTATGGTCATTTCATACTTGATTTTAATCAGAAACCACAACTCTATCACTCTGTGTCATTTTAATTGCTCAAGATTTAGTCTATTTTGTCAGAGTCATATCTCCCTAATGGGAGATCATTTTCTGAATTTGTAAAAAGAAATTTTTCCATCTGCATGTCTAGTTCATCTCTAAAAATTTTCGGCAACTTCTATGGTCGATTTCTATTTCATTTGTATTTAAAACCAAAACCTTGTTTGTATGCAATCTTAGGCATTGCGCAGACCCAGAATCGACTTGTTGCAGTCATATCTCCTCAATGGGAGATCATTTTCTAGATATGTAAAAAAGAATTTATTCTTTGGAATGTCTAGTTTATGCATGCCAATTTTTATAAATTTTCATTACTTTTTAGTATTTCATTCTAATCAAAAATTAAAACCTTGTCATTTTGCATTATCAGGTCTTGCTCAGACTTTTAGCCATCTTGCATGAATCAGATCTCCCTAATGGGAGATAAATTTTAAGATTTGTAAAAAGGGTTTTTCTCCTTTGCATGTCTAGTTAACTCTGTAAATTTTTAAAAAAAATTATGAACATTTCATATTGGATTTTGATTGAAAATCAGAACCCCGTTACTTTGCATCATTAAGCATTGCTTAGATCTTACAGAATCTTGTTTAGATTATCTCTCCCTAATGAGAGATCATTTTCAAGATCTGTAAAAAGGTTTTTTTTCATTATGGGTCTAGTTTATTCCTGTCAATTTTTATAAATTTTTATTTTCATTTTCTATTTCAATTCTATTAAAAAACAGTACTAGTTACAAAACTTTATATTCTATAACATGTTCATTTTCTGAGATAAAACAGTGACTTCCCAAAGTCACCATTTCCAAACCAGAATTGATTCTCTTTTTCTGTAAATTTGAATAGTTTTGTGATTATGTTAAGCAACGTCTCCCACAAATTTGGGAGAAATTGAGTTGGTTTAGCCTCTTAAACACTCAAATTCAAGAAATCTATCTCCTAAAATTCAATCTCTTGTTTCTAAAATTAATTCTCCAATGTTTTAGTCATATCTCAAGATTCAGAAATGAATTTGATAATCTGTAAAAATAAGATATTTCTCTTATGTATTTTGAATCCATGAATTTATTTTGAGTTTGATTTGAGTTATTATAAACCTTCATTCACTGAAAAAGCTCTGACAGGTTCTCTTGTAAATCTTGATTCTGCAAATTCTGGTTTTAATTGGATAAAAACCCCCAATTTGGGTTTTTCTCCAATTTTTTCTAAAAAAATTCAATTCTAGAGTGTTTCTAAGGTTGTTAGGGGTCTCCATATTAATTTTCATAAATTTCTATGGTCATTTGACTTTGCATTCATTGCATTTTTCAAAACCAATTTTATAAAAAAGCATATTTCTATTAAAATGAAGTTAAATTAGGCATTTTAGCATTTTAGCATTTTAGCATTTTAAATTTTAATTTTCAAGTATAATTTACATATTTAATAAATTTACAATGTTATTTATCAACTTAGAATGCCTTATCTTCATTTTAATAAGCTTTAGAGTTTATTTGCTTTTTATTTCAATGGCTCTTTTATAAAATCTTCAAATTCAAAGTTAAATTCATTTTAAATTCAAATTTCAAAGTAAAGTTTGATCTTACAAGACACAATTTCGAAAATTTGAACTCTAAAACACATTTTAAAATGTTTTTATAAAGTCATGCATCATGTGCATTTATTTTGTTTAATTTTTCTTTATTTTGGAGGCATAAAAAGCCAATTTTGGTTATTTTTCTTCAATTTTCCAATAATTAAGTAGAGTTCTACTTGATGTAGAACTCTACATTATCTTCTAGATCATTAAAATTTATTTAATTATTTTATTAATTATTTTATTAAATATTTTTATTAATATAATATTCTAAAGAATATTCCAAAGGTTATCACCCCCCTGTGGAAGACTCTGTGGAGTAGAGTTCTACCCTGCGTAGAACTCTACCTTATCTAATTTAAATTTTAAGTTGATTTTAAAGTTTTAAATTGGCCATGGATGAATTTCGAATCTAAATATATCCTACCTGGACCAGATCCTAGTCAACATGGATCCAGTCCAGTCCCTAAAGCATCGTTGTACATCATGAATCCACCTGTCCCAGAAGGCAACGTCAAAACTAGGCATGTGGTAAACCTCCAATTCAGCTCCTAAAAGCTCTCCTTGCACCGAGGTGACCATTCAAACTTCACTCTATTCTGTAATAATCGAGTCATTGAGGCAGCGATACGTGAGAAGTCTTGGATGAATCGATGGTAGTAGTCTGCCAATCCCAAGAAACTTTTGATATCTGTCGTAATCTTCGACTGCTCCCAAGACAGTACTGCCTCTACCTTGGTTGGATCAACCTCAACACCCTTCGTCAAGATCACGTGTCCAAGAAACATCACTTTATCGAGTCAAAACTCGTACTTTGAGAACTTAGTATAAAGTTGATGTTCTCTTAGTATCTGCAATACAATCTGCAGATGCTTTCGGTGTTCCTCTATGCTCTCCGAGTATATAAGAATGTCATTAAGGAAAACAATGACAAAAGAATCCAGCCATAAACTGAAGAACTGATTCATGAGGTCCATAAATGTTGAAAGGGCATTGAAGAGTCTAAAAGACATCACCAAAAATTCATAATACTCATATCTGGACATGAATGCAGTCTTCGGAATATCCTCTGCCTTGTTTCACAGTTGATGGTACCCGAAACAAAGGTCTATCTTTGAGAATACATTTTCCTTCCTCAGCTAATCGAACAAATCATCGATCCAAGGCAAGGGATACTTGTTCTTCATCATCACTTGGTTCAGCATGCAGTAATCAATACAAAGCCGCATGGACCCATCTTTCTTCTTGACAAAGAGGACCGATGCACCCCAAGGGGATACACTCGACCTGATGAAGCCCTTGTCAAGAAGCTCCTATAGCTGCTTCTTAAGCTTCACTAGCTTCACTAGCTCTGCAGGTTCCATGCGGTATGGTGCTCGGGAGACTAGTACCATGCCAGGCATTAACTCGATCTCTCTGTGAGGTGGCGATCTCGACAAGTTTTCAGGAAAAACATCTTAAAACTCACAAACAACATCCAATTGCTTCAAGGGTGTCGCCTGACTGTCCTTCACGGACACACTAGTCAGGAACATCATCCAACCCTGCTTATGGTACTTAGAGATCTTTAAAGTTAAGACCACCTTCAGTTCGCTCATCGAACCTAGTCGCCTGGAACACCAAAGCGGATAAATTGGGGCGATCTAACCGAACTTTCTTTCCCCGACACTGGAGGGTAGCATTGTGTCTGAACAACCAATCCGTACTCATAATGATATCATAAAAAGTCATATCTAGGATGACCAGGTCGACAGACAACTCATGTCTCTCGATAACCACACAAACTGTAGGAAAATATTTCTCGCAAAAGGATATACCCATCGAGGACATCACATCAAGATCATTTTCAAGTTTAGATACCACAATATCAAGCAAGCTCGCAAACGAAGCAGAAACAAAATTGTGTGTTGCAACTAAATCAAACATCACACGAGCATAGTGATCAACAACTAAGAAAATACCTTCGATCAGATCAGCCTAATCGCCTTATGTAGCAGTTATAGTGGCATACACTCTCCCATTCGTCTTCCGTTGTGCCTGCCGCTCTTGAGGCCTCTCTTGTTGTTGTGTCTACTGTTCTCCTCCCTGAGCCATCGGCTTATTCAGATAGTAGATCATAATGTACCCAGGCTATTGGCACTGGTAGCAGACTCCTTTGAACAATGAACAAGAGCCCTGAGGATGGCACTTGTTGCACCTTCGGCACACAAATGGGGCCTTCCCTTGCTGCTGGGTCTGCTACCTCTTACCCCTTTGCGCCTTGTCGCCCGTAGGTGGGTTCTTCTTTGATCCGCACATAGTGTTACCTCAGTTGCCACCTCTCTTTTGTGACCCATACTTGAACCTCTCCCACTCCTCGTTTAGGATGGTCACAGACTCGATAGCATCGCTGAGAGTGGTAGGCTCATTATCACTCAAACTCGGATTTCGTCTTTCAGCCCATAAATATATTTGGTTGCCCTCACCTTATTATCAGCAAAAAGGGTTGGGCAATAACGCTCCCAACTCCTTAATTTGTTGGTGTAGTCCACCAAAATCATATTCTCGTAGGCCAACTCGAGGAACCTTTGTTGCATACATTCCTTTTCGTAGGCAAAAAAGTACGTATTTAGAAACTAATAGAGGATTGTAGTTCGTTACAAGTTATTTTTTCTTACCATTCACCGTCTTATTTTACTGTTTTTTGTTCTCTATATCTAATTAGAAATTGACCTTTAATTAGAGCTCTGTGCATTAGGCTTAGATGTTTGGACAGTTTTAATGGCTTCTCTACTTCTGGTCATAACCCATGACCTGCATATGGGTCATTGTATTAAGCATCTAGTGACATGCACACAGCTGCAATTTGGTGAAATAGTTTTAGAAAGAAACAACAAAAAATCACATGGCCATCATAGTACCAATTATAAGTTCTATTTTAATGGACATATGAATGGTAAAAGTGAGTTGGTATCACAAAAATAATGATATGTGTACCCAAATACATACATTCATTGCATTCAATAAAAAAACATGTATTCATGTTCATTCTATTCATTCGAGAATCAACATGTGCAAACTCATAGTATAATAGTATGTGAGAGAGTATTATACTATGTGAACCACCCACCCAAGGCTCAAAAAGTGTATATCACTCTAGCATGAAAAAGATAAATATACTAGGGAAAAACACAAAATCATGAAGAGTATCATGGCAAAACAAATGCAGCATATCCTCGAACATCATGTAGTCGCGCTTTCATGCACCTCCTGTTGCACCCATATAATACATACAAATTCATCAAGAACCAACAAAACGTCAATTTTGCTAATCATTCTACATTGCAATTATGAAACTTATATAACATGTAATAAAATTATGAAATATACTTACTGTGTGGCCAATCATTCCACATTTGAGTTGATATTGCATCTCTCAGGCCCTTGTTGTAATTGTCAGTAACTACTGTTGTAGAATTTTCTTTCGCAGATTCAAGAACCAATGTATCTTCATCATTGTCAATTGTCAATTATTCGACATAGGGGTTATTTTCCATTATAAGATTATGTATTATGCATGACGCATGAACAATTTTAACTTGAATGGGAAGCTGGATATTTTATTTGGCACTTTAAAATTGGAAACCATGCTTTAAGCAAACAAAATACACGTTCAACTGTTGTTCGCAGTGAGGAGTGTTTATGGTTGTATAACTCAATTGCTTTTTCAATTAGTTTCACACAGGTACAATAAATTATGACAAGTGGAAGCGATATCCTTTGTGTCGAGTAAAAAAACCCTACAATATTTGGGTATCCATTATCTGCAAGATAATATTTGCCTACATACATACATTTGGTTTATGAAGTAAATAAAAATATTTTTCTATATACAATAATTAATGTAATTTATGCACATGGTAGTTATTTTACTTACCTCTAGGTATTACTAGAGGCGGGTTAAGATCATCAAGTGCACTATACAATACTTTTGCATCGGTTACACTTCCTTCCCACCCAACAAGCACATAGTGAAATCGCATGTCAAATGGTGCTTAGTACAAAGTGTTATCTTTTTAGCATTTAGTACTCGTTATTGTAAATCATTGTAATATGTAGCATTCATTAGTATAAATCATTTTAATACAAAGCTCTCATTAGTAGCAGTCGTTGTAATATATTTAGCACTCGTTATTATAAATCATTTTAATATTTAACATTCATTAGCATGGATACTTATGACTATGCCTAAACCATAATATCCAATGTACAGGTTGTGTGGAGACCGTATGAAGATGGGGAAGATGAGGACCAAGTGATTGTTGCTTAGGTTGCGAGACTGTCTAGCTGCGATATTTGGCTGTTTAGCAATTATGAATCCCAGTTGTAGCATCGTAGTTGAGTTCTTCTATAAGCTGGCTTGGGACAGTCTACCCCAAAGCAGCCTGTGGAAGTGAGAAGGAAGATGAAAAGTGGTGGGGCCAAGAACGTGAATTGGCATGATCACTTCAGAGAACAATCGGATAGCTGGAACAAAGGAGGTGTCTGCGCCATAGTGTATGATTATAAAGAACGACAATATGACCCAAACTATTTCAAAAAATATTGGGAACCCATGTGTCAAAATCTGGAGATTGAGAATAAGGAACGTAGAAATGTTGGGAACCCATGCGTCCCTCTTGTTTCCCATCATGTCATCTTCCAGCATAGAAAACACGTCCATCATGTTCCTTCAGCTACACCAACAATTCTCTCAGTTGAAGTACACGATGATGAACGAACACAGCTCACAAAAAAGAAGGTAGACTCTGCCACATGGTTTGAGATGCAGGAGCGGGAGAATAAGAAGTTATAGAAGCAGATGAGGAATTTGGGTAGATAAATGCGGTCACTGGTAGAGCTGATTACCAGTGGTTTTAATAAGATTGCGAGAACCAAAAGGCCATCGAGGAAAGAGAGTCCACCAAGGAAAAGAAAGAGATGATTTCTATGTCAAAGTCTATCTGAGTCGTCAAGTGCCACTGAATAAATATTATATGATTTTTTTAACTTGATATTTATTTGTTGTAATTTCATAAGTCTTTGTTGTAATTCTATAATTCTTTTTTGTAAAGTGACATTCTATAAATGTATAATTTTTTTTAATAAGTGTAACACACAAGTGCCACTGAACAAATCGTTGTAATGTTTGGCCTTCATAAAAAAATTTGAAGAAGCGTTTAGTGTTGTGTACTGCGTAAATTGTAAATTGCTTTTACGAGCTATCTTCATATCACAATTTATACATACATTGATAAAATGATGAAATGATTTATACGTATAAAGACTATGTACTATCACGATTTGCTACATCACGATATGTACAGCCATGCCACCAAAACCCATCAAATAATCGAACCAAATCTGTTTAAATATCCTATTGTAATTTGTCTTTACGAGCTTTGTCTAAGCAAATGATATGTTTCATCACGATTTACATAACGACATTCATATATGGCAGAAAAGAAAACTAAACAAATGTCATATTGTGACTTACACAATGACTTATTCATAAAAGGCAGAAAGGAAAAACAATAAACAAATTGACACAATGTTTAGACATAGTAAACTATAAATTGAGGTAACTTCATAAATACAAATCAACATAATTTCATAAATACAAATCGACATCGTTCACAAAGACAAATAAAGACATATCATTGTCGCGGTAACTTCATAACTACAAATCAACGTGATTTACAACCACATTCATTTACAAAATATATGAGTATTTAGTTAGAATACATCATGACTAATGGTTTGGCTTAGATACAACACATGACCATCATCATTAAAGAAAATAGACATCATCATATGCCCAATCATGATTAGGGTTTAGGATTTTAGGGGTTCAGGATTCAGGGTTTGGGGTTTGCGATTTAGGGCTTAGGATTTAGGGTTTAGGGTTTAGGGTTTTGGTGTTTAGGGTTTAGGGTATATGATTTAGGTTTTTGGGTTTTATGTTGTAGGGATTGGGGTTCAGGCTTTAGGCTTTAGGCTTTAGGGTTTAGGGTTTAGGTTTTAGGGTTTAGGGTTTAGGTTTTTGGGTTTTATGTTATAGGGATTGGGGTTTAGGGTTTAGGGCTTAGGGTTTAGGGTGTAGGGTTTAGGGTTTTAGGGGTTTAGGGATTAGGGTTTAGGTTTAGGGTTTAGGATTTAGGGTTTAGGGGTTTAGGGTTAATGAGCTTTGTCTATGTGAACGATATATCCTACCACGATTTACACAATGACTCATTAATAAAAGGCAAAAACTAAAACAATAAAAAAATCAAGACGATTTTTAGAATAGATAAAGTAAAAATCGAGGTTACTTCATAAATACAAATTGATTTACAACTTGATACCAATTTAAGTCACAGTTGCAAATCCATTTCACTGTAATGATTTATCCTATTGCGATGTGCTTTGTCGAGCTTTGTCTATGTTAACGATTTTCATATCGCGATTTACACAATGACTGCTAAAAGATGAAAAATAGGAAGAAAAAACAAATAGACATGATGTTTATTGGTAATGTTTGTTCTATCATGAACTGTCGTTATGAGCTTTGTCAATGTAAATGATATGTCAAGAAAAACAATAAATAAATCGACACGATGTTTAGACTTAGTAAACTACAAATCGAGACTTAGTTGCAAATCGATTTCACGGTAACGATATGTTCTATCACAATTTGCTTGATATGTCCTATCGAGTTGACTAGCTTGGTAAAAGGCAGATTAAACGATGTGCAATGCAATTTATTTGCTCGCGCTTTTTGAAAACTAGCGATATTTTTTGAAAAGTGACGGTATGTGAAATGATGTTTCCTTTATATATGAATGACACATCGCACAAGTTTAGGACGGTGTCGCTTCACTTTGCTTCATGATTAAGGAACAAACGAACCAATGTTTCCTTTATAAACGATGTATTCATGAATCGAATATATAACCCGCTTCATCGCAAATGGGGTATCGATGTCGAGGAAGGAGACGACGATAGCTACATGACCAATGATGGCAAAACATGCATATATTGTCTAAACCTCATTATGAGTTTCTTCAAAATTTGTCTCTTTTATGGCATATATTTGATTTGTGTTGTGTACTGTTGAAAAAAATTTAAATATCGTTTCTTGAATATTCTGCTAATGTCAATGGAACATCCACAAAAAATTCAGCATAATAACTTATAAATCGATATTAACAAACAAAATAATATCTCACAATTTGGTAGTATGTTACTACAACCACGATTTGCGATACATTGCATATACTGAGTGAATAGACGATACCAGATGGGGTAGAAGCCCTTCCTCGCATATGTAAACAAACATTCTTGTCAACAGGTCCCAGCGTACAAATATCTTTAATTTTTCAACCATCGAAAAGACAAGATCCACTTGCAATAACAAAACATCGCCTTAATGGCACTCACGACGACATATGTTCTTCAACAATAGCATGATGACATGAAAAAGTACTCACGATGCCTTAATGGCCCTTGTTGGAATGTTTGTGAATCATTATTTTTTTTCATACTGCCTAGCAAAAATGAAAAAGAAGAGAAAACTGTAAAAAGAAATGGCCGACAAATGCTCCTATGACGCCCACCAATGATCGAATCAGTCGATCGATTTATAGTTATCTCCATGAGGTAGGAACGAACCCAAAAATGTTTTGTAACACAAGGCAGGAGCGAGAAGGCGACAATGTGTTATAACACAAGCTGAAAACCAAGGCGAGAACCTCGACTCGAGACGACAACAAAGGGTGCTCCAACGACAACAGACGACGGTAAGGAGTGCATCATCAAAAGGACCTCCTGTTATAGCAGATGGTGCAAACAGAACGTTTGACTTTGAAGAGTTATCATCCTCAACTTTCTGGATGGAGGATATTTTTGTCCTTTTCTCGAATCATTGTTTTTGTTTTTCTGATAAAAGAAATTTTTATCATTTTCTCGAATCGTCATTTCATGATGAGAATAACAGGAAAAGGTACTCAAGTCTTTGCAACCGCATCAAACTCTGAAGTTAAGTGATGCTGACACACGGGAATACGAGCCCCATGCGCTTATATACGTGGCGCTCATTCAGACCCCGAATATGCACTGTAGCAAATGATAATACGAACAATGCGTTTTCGAGAGAGAACTACCCTCTATTTCGCCTTCATACTTTACATGGATTTTGATTTTTACCTCCATCCCCGTTCCACGTCCTCCATCCCCGATTCAAACGGGGCGAGGCCGAACGGAAACTCGTCTTTCTTTGGTCTGCTGCCATCCCAAAAAAAAGATTGAGGACGGAGTAGGTCGGGGGAAAGCGGGGATTGAAGACGGGTAAGTCGGGGCGGAAAAAAGCGTAGGTCCATCCCGCGGGTTTTAATTTTAACCTCAATCCCCACCCCCGGTCCAAACGGGAGGCGGGCCCCGTTTTCCCTGCCATCCCTAGTTGTAGTTGGGAGAGTGGAGACAAATACATAATAATAAATGGCTTCGCACCAGATGAGAACGACGCCGCCAGCTTGCCGTCGCCCGCGAGCTCGCCTTCTCCTTCTCTCTCTATTCGACTGCACAGAAACATCGTTGATCGTTGTGGTGTTAGTTCCTTTATCGTAACGAGAGCAAGGAAAGGAGGATCGCAATTTCGTTTCCCCTTTCGCTTCCTTTCCTCCCTTTCGAACGGCCACTCGTTGTCTCTGGTTCACCATCAACTTCAGTTTTCCTTGGTCGGCTTGTTTCCCCCATTTGGTTGCTCGCAGCAGCATGAGATTGGGGGGTTCAGGATGCGATGGGAGGGCCCATGGGACGTAGCTCCAAGAAGAAGCAGAAGAAGCGTGGCGGAGCGTTTGATGGGAAGAGGAACAGGGCGAGGGAACGAACTCACCGCGACGAAGACGCCGAGGACGTTGACGAGGACTATACCTCTCAGTAAGCTCCTTTTCCTCCTCCAAACCAGATTTTTGCCTCGTCAGGTTTCGTTTTCGTCCAATTGAATCTGTTTGGGGGTGTTTGGATGTAGCCAACCTATCCTGAGAACTCGTATCAGTTAGGATATTAACTGCGATGTAGAGCGTAATTCGACATCTCAAGTTACCCCATTTCTTTTTCCGGCATTTTGGCTGTATATAAGCGCATGACCATTTATCAGAAAAAGTGGGATAGGTTGTAAATTGGCGCAGTTAATGCAATTCAATGTGCTAAGTTGTCCCCGTTTGCTTGACGAATATGTGGATCTAAGCACCATATGTTTTCCAGCAAACTGGGCAGAAGGTTCTTGCATTGTGGAACATGATGCAATATCCCAAATTACCACAGTTTCTACCATAAATCACTCCAGAAAACTGGGATAAGTTCGGTTCTTGCAATTTCGGAACAGAACACAATATCCTAATTTATTGCATAATGTTGGATATACGAGTTCATTTGAAGGCCAACACAATGAATGAGTTCATTGCAAATAATCATACTTGTTTGCCCAGGTGCCCGGTAGTTCAACAGGACTCTGAAGTTGTTTCTGGGGCTCTGCAAACTCGCAGCTCCAGGAAGAAAAATCATGGTGGCACGTCGGATGGTAGGAAGAGCAAGTCGAGGGGCACCTTAAGGGATCACTTGCATGAAGATGGTGATTCCGAGCTCCTCGCTGAGGAATTGATGGTTCTGTAAGTTCATTCTGATCTAATTATGCCTGCGGTTTCATTCTGTTGAACTGGTTCGATGCACGGGGTATTTGGATGCAACCATTTATATAGATGATTGAGATAAGTTGAAATAATTGGTGCATCCGAACACCTTATTAATGAATTGCTGTTCTGATGCATGGGAAATGCTGACACTTGTTTCTCTAGGGATGCAATATTCCAAGAAGACTTCAAGGTTGTCTCGAAGACTCCTCATGTTCACTGCATTGTTAATCTCAGGTATCCAATTTAATTCTGATTGTTTTTGTTCACTGCAAGGCCATTGTCTGTTTACTTATTTGGTGGATGGGAATTGAAAGATGATTCAAATAGAATTAGAACTGTGTCAAGCCATGTCATTGGTGTTCTCTGGACAAGCGGACATGGATATTTGTGGCTAATACATGAAAAATGTTCTTTGGCTATATTTTCTTTAACTGTTTGCCCAAAAATATGCTCTTTCGTTATTTTTGTGTAACTGTTTAGTCTGTGGCATTGGAAGCAAATTGATTAAATCAAAAGTCCTGTTGATGCATAGCATGAACATTCCACAGAAAGCTAGTATTCTTAACTGATATTTAGTAACACCTGATTTTCTTTTTGGGTTTTTTTTGCAAATTAGTCCCCTCCTTATAGCCAATTTACAAAATAGTCCCTGCCTTGTGCCATTTTGCAAATCATTCCTCGCCTTTCTCACTGTTATTACAAACAGGTCATTCAGTCACGTCTGTTAGTTTGACCATGGTCAACCACTGACCATGGTTAACTGGTCACCAAAATGCCATTCATCAAATAGTTGCTAGTTTACTAACTTTTGCAAATTACTCCCTACCTTATTCACATTTTGCAAAGTGGGTCTGTAGTTGCTAGTCGAGGAAGCGTCGGGAAGCTGAAGCGGGAAGCAAGACACTTCTAAAATTTTAGGAAGCGAGAAGCGCATAATGTCTTAGAAGTAAACCGGGAATCGTCTCGAAAGCGAGAATGGAAGTAAACCTGAAGCGACTTAGGAATCGTAGGGGAAGCAACCTAGGAATCGAAAGGGAAGCGCAGAGTGAAGAGACCTAGGAGAAAATAAACACATCTACTCAATATTTAGAGCACAAAGTTGTCCACAAACAAACCTGGACCAGTTTGTGCACAATCGGATCCAGAGGTACACGATAGCTTCTAGAACATTCATCCAAAGACTGATTACCTGCTCAACTTTTTTTTTCATTAAACATTGTTGAACTAAAATGATAAACATTTTCCATGCTCAAATAATATCCAGCTTCAAAAAAATTTGCCTTATAGTAGAACAATATGTTTGCTCATTTACAATGGATTGCCAACATGCTATAGAAGCATAACATGCTCAAATCCAACTATTACAATAAAATATTTCAGTAAAGTAGAAGAAAACTACTCGCATCAATAACTTAGACATGATATAATTGCCACATGGAAGAGTCTAAAACATAATAAATCTCAAACAATATAAAGTACAAACAAAGAGAGAGAGAGAGAGAGAGAGAGAGAGAGAGAGAGAGAGAGAGAGAGAGAGAGAGAGAGAGAGAGAGAGAGTTTCGCTCGAATGAAACAACCCAAACCCTACTCGATTTGGATTTTTTTTTTCACTATTTTTTGAAAAATGACCACTTACCCTTTAAAAAAACACGTTTTCTTTTATTTTTTTGGTAAAAACAGTTTAATAAGGGTACAATTTTTCAAACCCCAAAAAATCATGAAACTCGCTTCCCTTAAATGGGAAGCTCACTTCCCAATATCAGGGAAACACGTTTCCCATTAATGGGAAGCTTGCTTCCCATTTTAAAGTTCCGCTTCCCCACGCATTTTTGAAGCGCCGTGTTTCAAGCTTCCGAAGTGCGTTCCAGGGAAGCGCACTTCCCAAGCTCTGTGGGCGCTTCCGGTAACCCTGAGTGGGTCCTCCTGTAAGGGAAGAACCATCAATTCATCTGCCCTTTAATGGTTACCGTTAGGCAAGCTAACAACTGTTAACTTCAAGGACTGATTTGCAAGGGTTAACGAAAAGGCAGGGGCCGATTTGCAAAATAGCATAAGACAAGGACTATTTTGCAAATTGTCTATAAGGCAGGGAACAATTTGCAAAAAAACGTTTCTTATTTGGTGGAATATGGATCCGTATGTAACGCAACTTGAGTCCAAAAAATGTTTTTCAAGCCCACAAGCCAAACACATTGTGAATGAAAATTTCAATTCCATCAAACAAGCCTAGAACGAAATAAAAATGTAAATAAATTAAATTACCAATTCTGTCTGATGGACTTCAGCTGCATGAGCTGTACCAAATTGGGTGCTACAATTTTGATTCATATTAATTGGGCTTTGAGTTCCCCTTACAAAGCCGTAGATAGGTTTGCTTGAGTATGGACTGTGGACTTTTCAAACCCATGCAGTTTTTTTTGTGGGTAGCATATAACTATCTTCCACTTTTTTCAGGCCTCACTCTACTGAATCTGATGCTGAGAATCCGAATGTATTAGCTAATCTTGTTGTAAGGTTAGTATGCATCTATTATCCATTTTAATAGCTGTTAGAATTTGCATTTTGTGTTCCCCACAACATCCCCATCCTCTTGTATTATAAATGTTCATTTTCCTATTTTGGTTCCTATAAGGTGCTTGCCTGGATACCCCTACAAGTGTCCTAAATTACAGGTTATACCGGAGAAGGGCTTATCGAAAGATGACACGGACCGTCTTCTCACCATTCTCTCCGATCAGGTAAAGAAGTGGGCTGATAGACACTATCAAGACATAGAAGTAGCTGATGAACCCACACGATCTTTGCAGTAGTTTGAGCCATAACTCTATATTCAACCTCAATAGTCAATCGAGCAATTCTCTGTTGTTTCTTACTTCATAGTCTGTTATACAAGTATGATCCTTGAGGGGCCCTCAAAGTCTGAGTTACAATAAACTCTAAGTTCACGTTAAATGGGAATGAGCAGGCTTGTGCAAGTCCCTCGTGTACATCTTGCAGCTAATACATGCATTGAGCAGGCTTGTTGGTAGACCATGATACTTGACGTGGGTGCACATGGTAATGCAGCTTGAGATGCTTGCCAGCATGAACTGTGGCCTAGTTTGCATGCATATGATGCATTCTCCATTAAGCCTTTATGTGGACATGCACTTGATTTGGTCAACTGGAGTTAAGATTTTGCATGGAAATTCTGTAATGATGATGGAGTATTGTCTAAGAGATTTTGTGCATAACTGTTCAGAGTTATGTTATCTTGGTTAATGCGTCCTCATTTATGTGGTACTCATAGGCTCCTATCTACCTTTTGCAGAAAGTTCTACTTTTTCTGTATTTACATTTTATTTTTAGGGTTATGATTAAGCTATTTCTACATACAATGATTAGTTTCATCTATGTTGAGTAATTGGTGGCTATCAATGGTTTAAGTGAAAATAACATTTGTTTCTAAGTTGATTTGTGTTGCATAGCTTTTGGTCGCCTCTTTTTCATGCATTTGTTTTCTTGATATGTTATCTTTAATGTCAGCATGCGAGGACACCTTGGTCCTTTTGTATACATATGATTTGGACTCATTGCGTTGTTGTATACTTGCATATCAGGCAAATTTTAATGCTCGGGAAGGGCGTGTAATGATTTTCAATCTTGTGGAAGCTGCACAGGAATTTTTAACTGGACTTATCCCTGAGAAACAGTCTCATGGATCGGTAAACTTTCACTTTGTCAGTTCTCTGTATTGAAGATCTGTTATAATTTCAAGAATAGAGTATCCCATCATATTCTAGGTGTTTCTGTCATGGTTGGTCACACCACTTTGGTGCATCATTCCTTTTACCATGCAAAGACGTTTAAATCTTCCATGGAGTGCATTTTTTATGCAGCAATTGATGACGATCATTAAATTCATTTTTGCATTACCAGCATTTGGTTAAATGAACAAATGGCCTTCTTTTTCCCATTACTAGGAGTGTAGTAAATGTGGGTGGACCTGCACAAAGCATTAAGTTCACCTGTTCCTTTCAGCACGTTTACTTTTAAAGGCCAGACTGTAAAGGTGTGACCTACATAGTATTAATAGTATTTCAAGGGTAATTTTAGCTTTTCATCTTTTTTTTTTTTGTAATATCAACTAACCAATGTGTGGGTTCATAACTGAAGGAAATGGGTTTTCAGAGGAAGCATATTCTGCTTGATACATGTCGAGCCAAGGTTAGGTGGGTTTCGAGAAGTAATGTTTCAATTGCTAATAGCTTTAGTTTTAGAATTTATTCACAAACATGGCTTGTTCATGGCTTAGTCCTCGCTAGAATTGTCTGCTAACTTTATGAAGGGAAAGAGAAGAAGTGAAATGGAGCGGAAAAGAAGGGAAGAGAAAGGGAGAGGGTTTGAAGGAAAGCCATCAGTACACCACCGAACTATAGTATGATGGGACTCTACCTTGAAGCGTGACTAGAAATTTGCAATTTTCCTAAGAACAATAAAATGTGTAACAACTAACAACTCACAGGGATAGATACACCGTTACCAGTTCTAACCATATAACAAGCACTCCAAGCTAAGATTCACGGTTCATCATACACAGGAAGATTGGTGATTGCATGACCTTCGATTGGCCACTGAGGACCATAGCTGGTTGGTGAATCCTGGCTTAGTTTGGAGTCTTTGTTTGGGGGTTGTCCGTTTTCTTGCTTTGATCTTATGTATTCTCTCTTATAAAAGTTTCTTTTCCTTGGTTTTCAAAAATATAACTGCATGCATTTTTTCATATGTTTTGAGGGGAAACATGCTGCTTCAGGTGGTTCGGCCCAGGAGAGATTGACCCTCTGCCATATGGCCCATCCCCAAATGGTTAAAACTGTTAAATTATACCATCTTTCCTACATATATATCTACATATATATAGATTGTGACACATATACATATATATTTTCAATATATATGTCTATGTGTCCTTCTAAATACATATCGATATATATAGTATTTTTGTAATACCCACTAGAGGTAAAATAATCATTTCCATGTAAATACACATATTCACTTTTTTGAATATGCTTTTCTTTTTCTTTCTTTTTTGTATTTTCTTTTTTCCATCTTTTTTCCTTTTTTTATTCATTAGAGAGGGGTCCACATAAAGGTTGGACCCCTCCAACAGTCATATTTATGACCGTTGGAGGGGTTCCAACGACTCTATAGGAGCCCCTCCAAGGGTCCCATTTGTGTATAAATAAGGGGCAAAGCCCCATGTATTGTTAAGCTTCTTTTGAAGCTTTTTATGAGTAAAGCTCCTATATTTTCTTAGCTCTTCTCTCTTTTTGTGTTCATTGCCACTTTCTGGCTTCTTTTTGTTTTGCCCATTAGTGGCTATTGTGCTTGTATGTTTGTGCACTTGCTAGTCACTTTGTGACATAACCTTTTTTTCTTAGTGTTTCGTGGCATGGTATCATAGCCTTGGTTGTGAAAGTATCATTAGCTCACATCTTTCTCACATTAGAAGTTACTATTATCACACTTTTTTGTTGCTCTTCATTGATCTTCTCCAAGATGGCCGACAAGGACTCAAAGATCATTCAAATTGAATGGAACAAATTATAGAATGTGGGCGGTCACCATGAAAAATAATCTCAAAGGTAAAAAACTTTGGGGTTATGTGTGTGGAACCATTCCAGAACCACAATTGAAGCTTACAAAGAAAAAAGGCAATGAAAAGAAGGCCTTAAATGAAGAAGAGAAGGCCAAAGCTATTCAAGAGTTTCAATAAAAAATGAAAGATTGGGAAAGCGAGCATGCCAAGATATTGACATGGTTCATGAACAATGTGGAGCTAAAAATGTGCGTCAATCTTGCAAAATTCAAGAGAGCAAATGAAGCTTGGCTTTTCATGAAAGGTATGTACACCCAACGTGACCTTGCTAGACATTTTTTTTTGCAAGAAAAGTAGGATAAACTAAGCAAGGAGACATGAGTATTAGGGACTACTGCCCTATCCTCATTATGGGATGAACTTGCCCTTCTCGAACCTCAATGAGAGGAAGTGCTATTGCCATGAGGCAAGAGCAAATGAAAAGAGAAAGGGTTTTCCAATTTATTCATGGGCTTCGTCCCGAGTTTGAACAACTAAGATGGTCCTTTCTTCATAGGGCTTCCACCCCTCTTAGTGAAATTTTAGCCGATTTGTGCCAAGAAGAGACTCGCTTGGCCTTAAAGAAAGATATTGATGAAGTACATGCAGTTTCAAGGCTGGGAAATAATGTAAGGCCATATAAAGCACCTCATTTCTTGAAAAATAATAATGGAGGTGAAAGAAAAATTGTATGTTTTTATTGTAATGAATCGGGCCATATTCGTCTGGATTGCCCTAAACTCAAGAGAAAGGTGGCTTTCGTGTGAGAGACTCCAAACAATTCAAGTGAAGATTCAAAGAAAGAGGTTGATATAAAATATTCTATTGTACAACTTACCGAAACTCTTCAACAATTTATAAGGATCAACTCTTCTATGCCTTCTACCTCCGGTGCCGCAATCTCATCAATCCCAGGTATGTCCTCTTGGATTCTTGATTCGGGTTCCTCTTTCCATATGATACCAAATGCATCTCTTTTATCTAAACCAAGTCTCAATACTTTTAAATCTTTTGTTTCCACAACTGATGGAACATCTTTGGATGTTGAAGGAATTGGAAACCTTGAAAAAGTTTATGGTCAAAACAAAGAATTTTATGTTCCAAAAATAAGAATTATTGCAAAACTTAATTTAAATCTTTTTTCGGTCTCTCAAATCACCGATTTCGGATGTAGTGTCTCCTTTTCACCTACCAATTGCTATGTGCAGGATCTTCGGTCCGAGAAGCGGATTGGGCAAGGCCATAGAAGAGGAGATCTATACTATATGAATTTTTTGTCTTTGCCATCCAAATATTTTTGTAATCATGTTCAATCCAAAGATATTGAGACTTGGCACAAAAAGCTTGGTCATCTTAGTATTTCCAAGTTGTATTCTTTTCTTTTTTTTGGAAACATTTTGTAATGAAAATACATTTATTTGCAATGATTGTATACTTGGAAAAATACACTCGTTTTTTTATTCGCATAGTAACTTTGTTTCAAAAAGACCATTTGAACTTGTGCATTCCAATGTATGGGGACCGACACCCGTTATGTCCAAAGGAAGGTATTCATATTATATTGTTTTTATTGATGATTTTACTAGATACAAACAAGTGTATTTTATTAGAAATAAATCCGATGTCTTCTCCAAATTTAAGGAATTCCATATTCTTAGTCAAAATCAATTTCAAAACAACATTAGCTATCTTTAGATCCGATTTCGGAGGAGAATACATGTCAAAAGAATTTCAAAACTATCTTAAATTAAATGGCATTGTACATCAAAGATCATATTAAAAAACTCCTCAATAAACTGGTCTAGCCGAGAGAAAACATTGGCACCTCATTGAAACAATACAAACTCTTCTTGTTTCCAAAAATCTTCCTAAAAACTTTTGGGCCAAAGCAGTTCTTACCGCAACTTATCTTATAAATTGCATGCCTTCATCTTCTTTAAAAAATGTTTCTCTTTTTGAAAAATTATTTAAGATATCTTCCGATTACAAAAGACTTAGAATTTTCGGTTGTAAATGCTTTGTTCTTTTTCAAGGACAAGATAAATTGTCACCAAAAGCCCTTGAATGTGCTTTTATTGGCTATGATGAAAATAAAAAAGGTTATAGGTGTTATGATATACGAAACAATAAACTTTATGTCTCAAGAAATGTAACCTTTCTTGAATAACAAAATGGTTTTGAAATTCAAATATCTAAAGAAGATATTGATTACTCATTCTTATTTGATTTAGTACTTAGAACTAAGCCTTAAAATAATTTAATTTGCGACAATACTTGTAATGATAATTCACATCACATTGATGATGTGTCACATACTATTAATGATTCTCACAATGAGGATCCTAATGATATTCATGTATATACCCGGCCGGCGTAAGGGAAATGAACATCAAAATGCCTTTGAGAGATATTCTCAAGATTTCTCCTTGAAGATCAAGTTGAAGAGAATCAACCTAGGAGATCCTTAAGGAATATTAGACCTCCACAAAAATTCGTGTCATATGACTCATTTTCTCCAACATATAGAACTTATCTAATGATGATGCATTCCTATTATGAATCTTCCACGTTTAGAGAGGCTAAAGAACATTCAAATTGGATTGATGCTATGAAACTTGAACTAGAGGCACCTAACAAAGCAAACACTTGGACGATTGTAAGACAACCCTTAGGAAAAAAGGCTATTGGATATAGATGAGTATACAAGGTTAAAACTAAGAGTGATGGAACATTAGAAAGATATAAAGCTAGGCTAGTTGCTAAAAGATATGACCAAGAATATGAGATTGATTATGAGGAAACCTTTGCCCCGGTAGCTAGGATGACTAGGGTGCGAACCTTGATTGCTTTAGCGTCTATTAAACAATGCCTATTTATCAACTTGATCTTAAAAATGCATTTTTAAATGAAAACCTTTGTGATGAAGTTTTTATGGATCCTTCGTCGGGTCTTGAGATTGGAAAATAGAATATTATAAAACTTAACAAAGCTCTTTATGGTCTCAAACAAGCTCCAAAAACTTGGTATGATTTATTTATCTAAGTAGTTCTTGATAATGGTTTTTCCTCTTGTTATACTGATACTGATTTGTTTGTTAAGAAAACAGGAGAGCACAATACAATATTATTGCTATATGTGGATGATATGATCATCACTGGTAATGATAAAAGGGGGGTTGAGCTTATTAAAAATATTTTAAAAGAAAATTTTGATATGTCTCATCGTGGTTTTCTAAGGTATTTTTTAGGGATTGAAGTTGCATACTCTCCAAGGGGATATGTTCTATCTCAGGTGAAACTTGCATAAGATATTATTACTCGGTCTGGGTTAACCGGTGACAAGAAAGTGGAGACTACAGAAGTAATCAATGCCAAGATGAGAGCCAATGATGAAACTCTTTTAGTAGATCCCACTCTTTATTGTCAGTTGATTGGTTCACTAACTTATTTATCTATCATCAGACCAGATATTACTCATGTTGTTCACAATGCAAGTCAATTTTAGACCGCTCCTACTTCAATTCATATGGCGACAGTTACGAGGATTACCAGATATTTAAAGGGCACCACAACCAAAGGATTATTTTTATCCTCTTCTTCATCTCTTAATTTACTTGCTTATACTGACTCTGTTTGGGGTAACCTTGATGATCGTATTTTAACAACAGGTTATTGCGTATTTCTTGGAGAGTCACTAATTTTTTGGAGATTTAAGAAGCAGCAGAAAGTTTCTCTTTCCTCTACAAAGGCTGAGTATCGAGCGATGACCACCACTACCCCTAAACTTGTCTGGTTGAGAAGCTTACTCAAAGATATAGGTGTTCTCCTCTATACTCCTTCGAAGCTGTATTGCGACAACAAGAGTGCTATTTACATTACAAGCAACCATACCTTCCATGAACGAACAAAGCACATAGAGATGAATTGCCACTATGTTCGTGATGAGTTCCTATGGGGTACCATTCAACTACCCTATGTTTCTTTTGAGTATCAACTAGCGGACTTCTTCACTAAAGCTTTGCCATCGCCTCACTTCTATTTTCTTCTTAGCAAACTCTCGGTGATCTCACCCTGTGTTTGAGGGGTGGTGTTAAATTATAGTATCTTTCCTACATATATATCTACATATATATAGATTGTGACACATCTACATATATATTTTCAATATATATGTCTATGTGTCCTAAATATATATATATATATATATATTATTTTTGTAATACCCACTAGGGGTAAAATAGCCATTTCCATTTAAATACGCATATTCACTTTTTCGAATATGCTTTTCTTTTCCCTTCTTTTTTGTATTTTCTTTTTTTCATCTTTTTTCCTTTTTTTATTCATTAGAGAGGGGTCCACATAAAGTCGTTGGACCCCTCCAACGACTCTATGGGAGCCCTTCCAAGGGTCCCATTTGTGTATAAATAAGAGGCAAAGCCCCATGTATTGTTAAGCTTCTTTTGAAGCTCTTTATGAGTAAAGCTCCTATATTTTCTTAGCTCTTCTCTCTTTTTGTGTTCATTGCGACTTTGTGGCTTTTGTAGTTTTTGCCCATTAGTGGCTATTGTGCTTGTATGTTTGTGCACTTGCTAGTCACTTTGTGACATAACCTTTCTTTTTTAGTGTTTCGTGGCAAAAACCCCTCGGCTGCCTCACTTGCCCTTGAGAGAGCCAGCTACTTTGGCCCAAATTTTGAAGATATCTACCTTCAAGTGTTCATTTAGGGTGTGTTTGGTTGCTTATTCAAGATTGGACAGAACAAACAACACACTTGTTCTGTCTGTTTTGTAACAACTGTTCTTCGTCCAATGTTTGTCTCGACTCAAATAGAAAGTCATATTTTTCCTATTTGAAAATAAATAAACTGGAAGAAAATAAAACATAAATAAACCCTAAACTACAAGAAAATAAATCATAAATAAACCATAAATAAACCTAAAAACCCTGAGCTACAAAAAAAATAAACCATAAATAAAGTTCAAAATCAAAGAAACCACAAAAAAACCATAAAATTAAATACAAAAAGCCCTATTTCAAGCCCTAATCAATGAAAATCAAAGAAAAAAGTCCTAATCAAATTAAACATTAAAATCCCTAATTGAAGAAATTTGATTCAAAGCCCTAATCAAAGAAATTTCTTATTTTTTATATTTAGTTCAAACCATAATTTGAAAATCCCTAATTTGAAACCCTAGATCGAAAAGCTCTAATTGGAAAATCCCTAATTCAAACCCTAATTGGAAAATCCCTCATTTGAGAGAGAGAGAGAGGAGTCGGGGTATACCCCCCTTCACATGTTTTTTTAAGTGTGTTACCATCATTTTGTTTCCCCATTCTGGGGGGTGGGGGTGGTTGAACGATGTTTCACCATTCCTGGAATGCGGCAGACACGCGTCCGGTGCCAGCATTTGGCGCAACGCGCAATCAAACGCCCCCTTAAGGAACCAACGTACTATTCTGAAAATATCCTCGACTTTCTATCACTGCAATTTATGTCTCTATTACATGTTCTTCAATCATATTCTTGATAACATGGTGTTTTTTCTAAAAAAAAAAGTTTTTTATTTGATAAATCAGTTTCTCTAGGATTTTTATTGCCCATTGGTTGTCATAATATGATAGTGACCTCGATATATTTGGTCACGATCATGAAAATTTCGCTCATTGATCTACAGTCCAAATCTTTGATTCTATAAGAGAATGTCCTATTTTTTGAGTTAGGAAACTTTTTCTTTTTGTGAATTCTGATACAATTTCTAGAGATCATGATACCCAGGAAGAGCAGTACTTGAAATTCCCACATTAAATTATGAGAAACTAAGCTTCTGTTGCATTTCTTTTCACTGTGTTGGTATGGCATGCTTCCTGCTTGCCTTCTTCCTTCACTGTGTTTAACTTTGTGTTTGGTTCATTCATATTTCAAGTTCCATTGTGCTTCTCAAATTATCATTTGTTCATATTGTCTTTTTTCTATTAAGTGATCAATGTTATGTGGTTTTACATTCTTCTGTCTGTGTATTTTTATGTTTCACTGCTGATGATGTTGAGTGCTTCAGGTCTCCTTATCCACGGATGAAGCAGCATTTTCTTTAGAGAAGACTGTATCTGCTGGGGAGTTCTATGGTCTGTTCGACCTTTTCAGCGACTTGCATAGGGATGGTTGGCCTTGGGATGGGGATACTGCAATGTACAAAGTTCATGATACACTTGGAAAAAATATGTCCTTTTCTCAATGCCGAACTGTTGCCACTGGCTCAAGTAGAGAAGCAAGAAATGTGTTATCTGCACTTGCCCATTCTTCCAATGATCCAGATATTAACAATGTGGTTCCTGAGAAACATTCCTCTGTTCATTCCATTCCTCAAGATAGACCTCAAGGTGCTTTCATACAGCCTGTTGACAAGTTGGAGGATGTTGATGAAAATAAGACCATGTCATCTAGATCTCCAAGTATCCCGCTGGAATTTGAGTCATCTAAAGATGGTGAAAGTGATTTGCTTTATTTTGGGAAATCATTCAAGGTAATATCCAATGGTTCTCCAGATATAAGCTTGTCCTGCTTGTGATGACATTCATTCTATTTCATGTGATCATAGTGAAGGTCTAATGAAATCTACCTCCTTCTAAGGTTTCTATGAAATTCACCATATTCTTTTCAATTAAGTGTTGGATTAAATTGTTATGGGCTTGTTATTGTTACTGGTAGAATGTACTTTCTGTTTCTTCTATGGTTATGGTGTTCTAATAAGCATGCAACTGGCAATCCACACACATTTTATTTTTGTTACTATCTGTTAGACCTTATTGTGGGTGCTTAGGCTCCAAAGCTTTTGATGTAAAAATGGTGATTGTGATCACTATCTTCTCCTTCTAAGGCTCCATATGTTTCACCTCATGTTGCAACAGGGTTGTAGGCTTGTAGCTCATGTCACATGGATACAGATATGGGAATGCAACACAATGCGGATACCCTATGTATGATATGATAACTGTAAGACCCAAGATTTAACATATATATATATATATATATATCCAGGTTGGATCCAACCCGGATCCGGTTCACAACCCACACGGGACGTGGGCTATTTAAACCCCCGCAGGGGGGTTTTCTCTTTACGAAAAAAGGAGAAACCCCCCTGTGCCCTCGCTCTCGCTCTCTCTTTCTCTTCCGCCTCTCTCCCCCTCGACACCTCCAACCTCCGACCTTCTCGCTGGAGCCCCACATCGGGAGCAGCCGACTCCCCTGCCCCGCTCTTATTAGAATATGAATGGAATTGGATCTGGATCCCTTATTGGATCCATATCCATATCGAGTTTTATAATATTGAATGTTGTATTTTACTTTTCTTATATAGGGCATTTTCGTCCTTGTAAAAAGGTTGTAACCCTATTTAATATCATTAAAGTTTACTGTAACCCATTGAATGAATGAAAGGCTGCTTCCCAGAAAGCACGAGTTCTCTTCACGAGTTCTCTTCTTCCTCCCTTCCTATACTCTTCTAGATTTCCTCAACAACAAGATTTGTCAGTGGAAGGGCATTTCTATGACCTCTCTCTCCCCTGCGCTCACCTCTCTCCTCCCACCTCTCGCTCATCGGAGACGCCGCCCTAGGTACCCTCCCTGCTTCCTCTCTTCTCCCTGTTTCCTCTGCTACGACATTGGACGGCCGCCACCCCTCTCTGCTTCTCCAGTTACGGCAGTGGAGGGGCGTTGCCCCTCCCTGCTCTCTATCCCTCTTTGATTTAACGTCAGCAGGAGGGCGCCGACCCTCTTGCCCTTTCTCGTACGCCCTCAGGTAAGATACCGAGCTGGGCTCGGTTTAACCCGAGCCCAGTCCTGTTCTTTCAATTCGAGGAACGAGCTTGGGCTCGATCCCGTCCTGAATGGGGACCCGACCAGGCTCGACCTGACCACTTAGTACGCCCCCTCTGTCCCTCGTTGCACAGGACCCGAGCCAGGCTTGGTTGGGTTCCAACCGATCCTGGCTCGACTGTGGCCTACGTGCGTGCAAATGCACAATGATGAAAAGGAAATCACATAAATGGTGATAATCGACTTCGCAGGCAAGATGCTCGTGTTGATTTGAAAGATCAGAGCATGTAGAATGGGTCGTCAGTTAAAATACAACCTGATGTACCCATTTGCCTCTTTGGTTCCGTCAGGAGAGATGATGAGATGATACAAAAACTCCGATGGACAGGTTGTTAACAACTATGCTTCTCGTGTAGCAATTGACTCGGTGTCTCCGGTCATCGGAGTTAGGGGATGGGGCTATCGAATATTATCCTCAATGATAGACCCCATGAACTTCTGCAGAAGTTGGATGCATCCCTTGCCACGAATGCCTCTGAGGAATTCTCTTTCGGTCACTGACTATCTCCTTTGGAACAGACTCAACTAGCTGTCCGGAGTATCAAAATACAGAGAATAACAAACCTTCAGGCAGTTTCAGTCGTTTCTACGTTTTCTCCTCTACGTACCCTCAGGACAACTAATATCAAAACAAAGTTATCATGTTCATTTTACTTTTTAAATTGCATATCACATATGGATCAACGCATGTGTTAGTTTTCTTCTAAATTGTTATACTTATGCACCTACCAGATTTTTATCAATCTAACTCATTTTATGGGTACATGTGATGATTAGGTTAGAACGACAGGCGATGACATCAAGATTCCACTGTTTCTTTGGGCTCTTTGCTCCTGAACACATCCCTTTTTGTAAATTTTGTATAAGGGTTTCCTTAAGAAATTCCGCTTTTGTATGAATTCTAAATGATCAAAAACCTCATTTTTAATCTATATGGTTTTCAATGCATGTATGGAGATGCAAATCCGTTGTGTAACGGAAGGTTCGCCGTAATGCGCCCAAGGTCCGTCGGCTTGTTATTTCAAATATCATTTTCTGCTGAACTGCTATTTTAAAAACTCTGAAAAAGGAAGGAGGATTTCAAGGCTCTTTCAATTTTTTCTTAAAAGTTACAAGTTCGGAATTTTGGGGCGTTACAATAATTTTCAAAAATTAGGATACGGGGAGACAGCTGTACACATACATAGTTGTATGTATGTGTATTAAAAAACAATCTTAAATCACTATAGCTAGGAACATCAAACAATGAAACTAGGTTGAAACTCGAATTCCAAGTACTTGATTTTAAAAGAAAAAGAACTTGGGTGAATACAAAATAAGGAAATAAGATCATGAAAGGAAATAGACAAAGTTAAATGACACATTGTTCATTGTGTATGAAACTAGTTTGGCTGTGTCCATGAAGTGTCTGCGTGTCGTGTTGCGTCGGCACATGATACACATGCTAAATGAAGTGTCCGTGTGTCTTATGTTGCAGCATCGGTGATCAAATTACTCCTAATGTTGCTATAATATTGATCCCGGGTTATCCAAAATAATGTTATATGTGTTTCCTTGTAGGGAATCCTTCATTTGTCTGATAATTCTTATTTACACTTTTTCTTAGCAAAGATTTATGACATTATTCCTGTTCTAAATAATCGTATCCCCCAGCTTCCCTCTCACTAAAAAACAGAAATTTTCTTCCCTTCTTTTGTGGCCCTTTGGTTTTTTGCTTTCCATTTACCCTATTTAACCAGAACCAAGTTCTCATTCATGACCCTTCATCCTGTGTTCTTTCATCCATTTCTATGCTCAGATTTCCTTCATAAAATTTCTCTCCATCAGTAAGGTACTCTCTTATAAGGTTGTCAGAGAATCGTGCTTGAATTGTTTTCTGTGTTTCTTTCAAAATAATTCCTTTTCCCTTACCAGGATACTAAATGGTAGTTTCCTTGGGTCAGGGCTCAAGTTAAATGTGTGCCAAAGATCTATAATAATTCTTTTTTCCTTTTTCAGTAGCATATTATGGAAAGGAATGCTAGATTGAATATGCTTGTCATGACATTGTTCTTGCTCATTTTGATCAAGTGTTTGTAACTTGTATAAGAGTAACAGGTCTAAGTTGCAACTAATGGACAGATATGATAATGTAATGGTTTCCACCTTTTGGGCTGTTGATGCCAGCTAGGCTTAACAGATAGGTTTGAGTGAGAAATTGAAGGGAAGATAAGAGAAAATTAGGGAAAAGAAGGGAACTGGATTGGATCTAAGTGAATGGCTAAGACAGAATGGCTTTCAGAAGGGATATCTGTAGCTGTTAGATGAATCTAAAGTCTTCAGCCTCTCTAACACAAGGTTACAGCCAAATCCTATACTAGAGAACACTAAAGTAGGCCAAGAGATCTCCAAATAGAGTTCTCCAAGAAGTTCATTAGCCAAAAGATATAAAATGAGTACAAGCTCTCCTATTTACAAACCCATCCCACCTCTAGCTTCCTTCAGAAGTGATCAACAAGTACAAATAACTAAAATGCCCAAAATACTAACAAAATATACCCTAACTACCTTCATATGGGACACCGACCCTAGTATAAGCAAGTAAAATCCAAATACAAGACTCAAGCCCCAATTACAAATGGACGGATCCAAATGGATCCAAATGCAACTGAAGACAAGCCTTATGGGTATGTTTTAACAGCCTTGAAATTATCTCATAATTCTTCAATGACACATGTTACAAGTGTTACAGATCCATTTCTTAATTGCTTTAGGAACAGGCATTTGAATTTTTGTTGGTCAAAATACCTGCAGAATTTCCATTTTAAAACAATAGAAACTTGTGGAGGTCTATATGTCTCAAACTGGAGTTTCCTCAGTAATTCATGTTAGGAGTATATGTTGATGGAAATATTTATGATATTCATAAAGTTTATATTGTAATTTCATACCAGATTTTGTTTTTTATATGGATTACAACTTGTGGTATGATTAATGATCCAAACCAACCGATTGCTGGGGTTACCATATATATATACATCAAGAGAGCTTTTCATTTTTCTCCCTAAAGATAGTCTATGTATATCTTAGATCTTTTCTGTTGCAGAAGCTTTTTCTTGCAGGGAGAGAAACAAATCAAGATGGTGATTCAGAAGGTGAACTTTTGGATTCTTTTTCACATTTAGAACTGCATGACCAAAAATGTCAGGCAGTGGAAAAGGATCTGGACATGGTATTTGTATATTATCTTCTTTTTGTAGCCATTTGATACTGAGATTTCCATTTTTCCTGCTGAGAGTGACATTTTTGCTTATTAGGTGTATTATCTTCTTTTCAGTTGCAGAAGCTTTTTCTTACGGGGAGAGAAACAAATCAAGATTGTGATTCGGAAGGTGAACTTTTGGATTCTTCTTCACATTTAGAACTACATGACCGAAAATCGAAGGCAGTGGAGAAGGATCTGGTCATGGTATTTGTTTGTGTATTATCTTCTTTTTGTAGCCATTTTATATCTACCTTTCCATTTTCCCTGCTGAGAGTAATACTTTTTGCTTATTAGGTGCACCTGCTGCGCCTTGTCTGCTCTTCAAAAGGATCATCATATTCATTGCATGAAATTGCTTCGGAGTTGTTCAGTTTAGGGGTATGTCACCTGTCTAACTGCTTAGAACTGAGCTTATGCACTGTATTTTGATCCTACATGGTCCTTTATAAGTTGCTTACTGTTGACTTGGGCCAGATTCTTCCTGAATGGGCAAAAGATTTGGCCACCAAGAAGTCACTCCTCTTTGACAAGGCTTTTAATCGTGTTTTTCATCGGCATATGAACGGCGAGAAATCTCATGTAATTTCCATGTTTCCATTTAGCATTATCTTAGTCAATGCTAATAAGCCTCTATGTAGTGCTATCATCCATTTTACTTTTGGTTCTGTTATCTAGGATGGTCCAATGAAATCTCAGTTTTGGAATGTTAGTGCTGATCCTGATGTAAAAGACACTTCAGCACCTATTTCTCGTTATCTGAATGATTTTGAAGAAATTCGTGCACTTGGTAAGCTTTCAAGTTATTTGTTATTTGTTGCGCCAATCTTTTGGGAAATCTCATTTGCTCTTCCCCCCCTTCTCTTACCATTTCATTGGCATGTTTAATGATAACTGTTTTTTGTTGGCTTAAAAGAGGAAAGAGCTTCTCAATACAGTTTGTTAATTTCAGTGTATTTTTGTTATTTGCAATCACGATTTTGTGTAAGTAGTGGGAGAAAATGGATCAGTTCTTTGCCAGTGACAGTTTTGGAGCTGTCTCAAATCGTTGTGTTGGTTCAGGAGCTGCAATCGCCCAAATACCATTTGTATATATCGCAATCTCTTCCCCGAGCTGGATTAAACTGAGTGACCCTACCCCCTTCCCCCTCAACTTTGAGTATATGCTTTCAAGTTAGTGTTTTCTTTAGTAGGTTTGGGATTGATTTTCACCAGTATATAATCACACAGTTAATTGAACTTGTTTTATTTTTTCCTGTATTGCCTTTTCATTTGGACGAAAGCTGAAAGAAAAAATGGTCCAAGAAAAAGCAAAAGCATGTAGGAACTAAGGAAAAAAATTTGGAAAGAAGAGAAGGCGGCAAATAGGCAAATACATAATTTGTTCGTCGTGTCCTAAGGAGCAATCAGTTATCTAGACTTCAAATATTGAGCATATTTTCTCACTGTTCAATTAATGGAGAGTTGTGCTGTGCAGAACTGAATATTTCCTAGGAGATGTACACTTACACGGGAACTTAGTCTGGAAATATGCAGTTGTATATATATGTGTATGATAGTCAAGGGGTAGTTTTGTAATTATATTAGGGAAATTTAGCCATATCAATACTGTCCATTGTTATGCTTTGTATTTTTTTTGGGGTGATCATTTATTGTATCTGGGGAACACAAGCTCTTCATATTGTAAGTATTAATTTACTATTGTGAGTGACATCAAAATAGTTTTATCCACTCTTGGGTTCATAATGGCATCAGAGCCAGTGCCTTACCTTAAAGCTTTTCTGCTATTTGTATAAGGCTAATCAAACCCTCTAAGAAGGTTTGCGGGAAGATCCAACAGAAATTAGTAACAAAAGGGTGATACAAGTGTCAAGAGTACTGCTCAATGATAAGCTGGTTGTTGCAGTCACTGAAGATCTGAAGGGCAGACTGCCTTTGGGTCCATTTGCATTCATCAGTGCTGGTTTTATAGTGACTTTAGAGTCTGTTTCCGGGCCATTTGGAGGTCTTCTCAAAGACATCTAGATTTTTCAATGATTTCCAATTCCATCTGGAAAGTTTGGGAATTTGGGAGTTTGTAGGTGATGCAAAACACTTCTGAAGTACTTCATTTCTGATGGTGTAATCAGTTATTTTTCAGGCTAGAAAAAAAAACTACTGCAACAAAGTGATAGACTCTACGAGATTTATCTCATTTTTTTTCTGGATATTTCCAGTTTATCTGGATTTTTCTAAATAGTTCCTGGTTTCCCTTCCTTTTAGTATCAGAATTGTTCTGTGTATAAACCAATATACTCTGAATAGAGCAATAATTCCAGTAAAGCCTAACGGAGGAAACTACTCATACTGGCTTCTTTTATGAGAAAGAGTTATACTAGGGACTTCTATCATATATGGATGGAACTGTGACTGAACCAAAGTATGACACTGCAACAGAGGATGAAGATGCAGAGGAAAAAAGGAGAACATGGGAACTGAAAACAAGAACATGGCATTAAATAATGCAAAGGTCAGCTACACGGTTCAGTCGAAGAGGAAAAAGTCCTTCAAACACTTTTGGGATATTTGCAAAGGTGATTAGGTCCAATTCATAGAAGAGTTCCATGTATATTGCCAACTTTTAAAAGAATTGACTTGTTCATCTCTCATCCTAGTCTCTAAAGATCTAGGGGCCGATGAGCTGGATGTATTTCACCCAATTTTTGTTGCTGGTAAGTTTGTATAAATTAGTGTGTAAGATACTTGCTTTGACACTTAATTTGATTTTTAAGGAGTTATCAATGTTAACTTGTATAGTTATATATATTTGAATGTATATGTATATATTATATATTAATGTATATATGTTTTGATATATATATATATATATATATATATATATATATAATTCTTTAGATTTCTATGTATTTTTCATTCTCCTTGTAATAGATCATGCCCATTAGGGGCATTTTTGTCTTTTCTTTCTCTTGTAATAGGTCATGCCCATTAGGGGAATTTTTCTATTTTTATTTTTTATTTGAATCTATTCTAGCCGTTGGGACTAACCCAACTAGCTATTGGACTAGTCCAAGCTCTTGCTCCCTCCTTTCTCTATTTATATGTGGTCTTCCGCATGTATTTGGTATGCTTGTCTTAAGCATTTTAAGTGTGAATAAAATATTATTTTTTATATTTGTGCTATCTTGTGTGGTATTGTGAACTCTTGTGAGTGTGCCCTTGTGGCTTTGTATTTTTTAACACCCTCAAATTTTAACCCAAAAATACTTGATTTTTTTTTTATGCAAGGCCTTATCAATGGCATTGCTTTAACCGAACTAAGCAATAGGGGGCCACTTGTGCGCAAGCTCTAGTGTATATTTGCTCACTAGATCTAAGTTTGAGAAAAAGACAACCAAGAATAATAACCTTTTATCAAAGAAAAACAAAAAATAAAACGAAAACATTTATTTTAGTTTCTCTCTTGTATGTATCCCTGTGGGCACTCACAAGACCCGACATCGAGACAGAGAGCCCACTCAGAGGTTTTATTATGCAATATATTTTAATAACTCGAGTGCTTCATCAAATCAGTCCCACTGTGGCTCATCCGTGACAAACAGAAATCTCACAAGTGGCAGCATAAAAACATGATGTATCATAAACTTTTGCAGAATACATGAACCTACCACCTAGGACACATTGGTAGTCCGACCTCCTAACTCCGAGGACTAGGGACCAAGTGAGGCGCCTACCCTCTCTATGGTAAGTTTTGTACCACCTACTCTCTCTATGGTAAGTCACAGTCTGAATGAGTTATTAGGTCCTCTTTATTAAGGGTGTCATTGTATTTATTACATGTAGTGTATATCATTCAACCTTTCATGGCCCTTTCAGGGTAACTTCCCTCACCTCCTGCTCTAAGGTATGTTTATGTTATATGTGCATGTATATTCTTTTCATAACTTGATGTACTTTTAGTACCCAATGTGTTCTTTTTAACTCCTTGCTCGTTCATGAGTGATATTATGTATATGCATGTTTTTCATGTCGTACAACACATTATCATCACATGCCAATCAATATATTAGACTTATTAGTACACATATGGCATCACATTGCTTCTTTTAAACTACAAGTTCATCATGAGCATCCACATGTGCATGCATGCATTTCATGTCTTATAGCACATCATAACATCATGTTGCATATCATAACATCATACTGCATATCATCACATCATGCAGCCTGCTATACTTTTATAACATAACATTCAAAAGTTATTCACAAGTGATGATACAATTACACACATGGATTAGCTATGAAATAAAAATTTCTGATATAAAAGGGGGTCGAACCCATCCGCCATTCACAAGCGACCCGGATCCAGTTGTAAACTGGATTTGGTATCGCGGGTCACGGGTTCGGACCCGGTGCGTGTTTTATAAAGCAATAAGGGAAACAAGAATCGTGCCTAGGGCACAATTCTTGCATTTATCGAAGGGGGGAGGAGGGGCCGGTTACAGCAGGCGTAACCAACCCCGCGCCTCTCGGCAAGAGAGGAGGGGGGTTCAGTGAGATAAAAGGAGGGGGTGGAGAGGGTTTCAGAAAAAATAAATCCAGGTGATCGTGATGTTTCAGAAAAACCTACCCCTGTAAAACCCAGGATCTTAAAAAAATTTTTTTGGGTCGGACCTGGGTCGGGTCGGGTCTGGACCCGACCCAGACTGGATACCCCACCCCCGTACTTTTATAAAGCAACAGAGGGGTTAGGGATTTCTCACTCAAGAAAACCCTTCCCACCTCCGTCGCCTGCCCTGGTCTCTCCTCCCGTCCGACCTCCAGCTGCCGGCCGTCGGCTCGCCGGAGCACCGATCGATAGCCGGGCCTTCCTGCGCTCGTCCCTCTCCCTCTCTTTGTTACCCTCTCCTTCCCCTCCCTCTCGAGCTCCCTCAGTCACCGGAACCCCGACGAGCCCCACCGCTCGTTTCTCTTTCTCTCTCACGACGTTTTTTCGACAGCCGCCCCCCCTTCTGCGGCCACCCTCTTCGCCAGCGACTTCAGCGCCCTTTGCGGCCTTTTCAGGTAAACCCCCCTTCCCTCGAGTCTTCTTCTCTCTTCTCCTTCTCCCTCGACCCTCCTGTTCTCAGGTCGGTGTGGCTCTGGGTTTGCCAGGGAGGGAGGTGCTGAGAACCTCCCCTCTTCATTCTTTTCCCCTCTCTTTGCCCATTCGGGTGGCGGTGACAGGAGGCAAACTTGGGAGCATTTTTTTTTTGGGTTCAAAAAATGGACACAAATGACCCGCACCGGGTGCCGCATACGCACCCGTGTCACGTCGACCTGGGTGCGGCACCCAGTTTGCCGAGTCTCTGTGACTTAGACCCCTATTTATACAACAAAAGGACCAAGGTGGGGGCTCCCATAGAGTGGTTGGGAGCTCCCCAACGGTCATATTTATGACCGTTGGGAAGAGTCCCAATGACTCTATGGTTAATGACCATATGGCCCTTGGTCAAACAATATTAAAAAATAAAATAAAAAAAATAAAAAAGACAAAACAGTCCCTAGTGGACCCTTCAAATTACAAGGGGGTAAAAAGACAAAAATGCCCTTGGTGGACATGACAAATTACAAAACTGCATATATATATAATTACTAGAATATGAGAACTGAAAATATGAGGACCAATGTGTGAAGTGAACCACAATTTTCATGATTTTTTTGTTCTTTTCTCTTGAATCTAACCTATGGCTGTGATCTATATGCTTGGTTTTATAAGAACCCTCTCTTGCATCATCCCATTTTGATGCATAAACAAGACTTTTTTAAGGCTTTAAAATCAATGGCTCATAATCTTCATAAATATTCAAGCATTCAAAAATCACATTTTTTCGTCGAAAATACATGATCCAATAGTTGATTAGCAATTTCACCATGCGAAGCACATCCACATGGTTGGATTTGCAAAAAAAGTGTTGAAAATGCCCATATTTCTAGTTCTCATGTTCTAGTTCTTATATTTCAGTTCTCATATTCTAGTGACTCTCTCTCTCTCTCTCTCTATATATATATATACATTTTAACAGTATATATATGGCAGGATATCAAACCAATAACACAAATGTGTTTATGCCCTTAAAAGTTCAACTGTCAAAAAATGAACAATAGAATGTTCTGGGAAGGGTTTTCGAATATTAGGGTCCTTCATGAAAGAATTAGAAGTGATGCCTTTTTATGTGCTGAGAGAAAGTGTACTGGGTCTGTTTCATCATGGACTAGTTTTTATACTTTCGCATGGAAGCTGGGCGTTGAATCCCTAGGATGTAATATACTGTGTATGCTTTATAATTATACATGGTGACTCCTTGTCACCACAAATACTTCTGCTTCAGCAAAAAAAAACCTGAATTAGAATCTATATGGACGAACTTGAATTAAATGTTTCAGCAGCATCTATTGATTGCCAATAATTTCCTTGATGATTTTGTATCTGCTAGAATCCATGTGCCCAATCATGTCTGGTGGATCTCTTGTGTCATTAGTACAACCTGCTTCTCCTTGTTATGTTTCTTTATTCAATTTGATGTCATCCACCTGTTTGTTCCATTAGTTTCTTAGGACCATAAAACTTTAAACAAGCTACCCATTTGTTTTTCTTACAAGGGATTTTAATGTCTTTGCAGGTCATGGTGGTTTTGGTCATGTTGTACTCTGCAGAAATAAGTTAGATGGTCGCCAATATGCTGTAAAAAGAATTTGTCTTAATGATAAAACGCCATCTGTTAATGACAAAATCTTGAGGTAAACAGTTATCTGTTTGGCCACCTTATGACCTCACTTCGTAGGGAACATATTCAGAACTAGACTGATTAGTCTCTTTACTATGATCACTTTAATCTAAAGATGGCTACTCCCTTTATCTTGAGAATCATGGCATTAGCATGGACGAAAGCATAAAGAATCAATCATTCTTGACATATAGAAGTCTCAGTCATAGATAGCAAGGAAGATAGTACTATAAATGCTGGACGGCGAACTTCCCTTTGTAGGGGAAGATTTTAAGGTATATAATAATAATACATACATACATACATACAAACATACACATTTCAAAAAACACACACAAACACATACAAACACACAGGATCCAGCATATCTTCAAGAAAAAAAAATAATCAGGAGAACAAGCAGATGCGTGCTTGTGCAGCACCACGAATGCACAAAAACAACCTTTAGCAGCCATCATAACTGCTGCCAAAGGTCAATTTTTTTGACAACTAGTTCATGCTGTTGATCGTGCATGCGATCAACCACACAGGCACTTCCGTTGGTGTTCACCCTTAAGGGTGTTCAAAGATACACCCTTCTCTCTCTCTCTCTATATATATATATGTGTGTGTGTGTGTGTGAGAGAGAGAGAGAGAGAGAGAGAGAGAGAGAGAGAGAGAGAGAGAGAGAGAGAGAGAGAGGCTTCTAGATAGTTATGAGAGAGAGAGAGAGAGAGAGAGAGAGAGAGAGAGAGAGAGAGAGAGTTATGTGCTAGACCATCCTAGATACTTTAGAAAACATAGTTGCATGTGTTTTTTGCTTAATCCAAACCTATAAATATGTTATCTATAGTTTACTCAGTAGAAATCATGTATTAGATTATGCATTTTTCATTTTTAGATGTGCTTTTAAAGCATTGAAAATCAGTGGCTCATATTGTACCAAAAACTTGATTAAATAAAAGTCAAGTTCTCGCATTAAATCATAACAATTCAAAGCATAGTTTTTAATGTATGTGCAATACTGAACACGTCTACAGGTTTGGGTTAAGCAAAAATTGCATGCAAATATATTTCCTAGAGATGTTTCGGATATTCTCGGACATAAACTATATGGGAGCTACTCATTACAGAGAGAGAGAGAGAGAGAGAGAGAGAGAGAGAGAGAGAGAGAGATGCACCTACTCCTACATACTAGAAATCATGGTTGTAGGTTGTATCTTCTCAATTAAACCTTATGAATGTACTGAACATAGTTTATTTGATAGGAACCATGCTTTGGATCATGTTTTTTGGACATAAAAATAGGATTTTTTAAGTCATGAAATTTTGATACATTGTGAGGCATTGATTTTTAAAGGTCTTAAAAAACATACATGTATGCTATAATCACATGATCCAAACTTGTTTTCTACTAAATAATGCTTATAGATTATATCTATAGGGTCTGATCAACAAAAAAAGTTTAAGAAATTTGAAAATCTAAAGCTTCTATTAGTTGGGAGTAGGTACTCCGGGAGCACCTTATCATTACCAATATATATATATATATATATATATATGACAAAATTGTATGGTGGTTCTGGACCATGATACCATGTGGTGGTGCACACTCTTGTTTGTATGGATATGGCCACCAAATATTAGCTCTAACCATTTAGATGTGTTTAACATGGTTTATTTATTATGTTAGGAGGCTTTATTATGTCTAATACAACACAAAATTTGACTTCTTAAATGATACAAAATCAACAGCTCACAATTTATGAAGATATAGATAGTTTAAAAGGCTATAAAACATCATGTTGGAGTCAGTTTTAATGCATGAAAACTGCAAATAGAACATGCTAAACATGATTAAAAGGTTATATTTTGCTTTTAGAGAGTAGATCTATGTAAATCAAGCATGTACCATTATAAGTTATGGTGGTATAATACCGCAATAAAAGCACCCTATATATATATATATATATGAATTTATCTAACGGTAAACTAGTTAAATTTAATGTTAGCTATATTCAACTGATTTAAAAAACTAAAACACCCTTAAAAGCAGTGTACTTTTAAAAGTACATGATCAATTTTTATGGTATGTTTGAAAACAAGTAATCATCCATGATAAACTAATAAAAAATAATTTATTATGAACATATCTGCAACTTGGTCTTCCGACTTTAGATATTTGGTAGTGATATGACCAGCTTGAACCATATCCCTTACATAGTGGCAATCAACCTCAATGTGCTTTGTGCTCTCATGAAATACAGGATTGTTCGCTATATATGTTGCAGCTTTGTTATCGCACATCATGGTCATGGGAGAGGAAACCTTCACCTGAAGATCATGAAGAACAGTACGAACCCACATCAATTCAACAGCTGTTTGGGCCATAGCCCGATATTCTGATTCTGCACTCGACCTAGAAACCACATTTTGTTTCTTACTTCTCCAAGAAATCAAGTTGTCTCCCAGAAACACACAGAATCATGTGGTAAATTTTCTATCCACTACAGATCCTGCATAGTCAGCATCAGAATAGGCCACTATCTCCAGAGTTCCACCTTTCCTGAACAATAACCCCTTTCCAGGAGAAGATTTTAGATATCTGAGAATCATTATGGCTGCATTCCAGTGTACCTCAGTTGGTTTGTCCATAAACTGGCTAACTTTGCTTACTGCTAAAGCAATATCCGGCCTGGTCACAGTTACATATAATAGCTTCCCTACTAGGGAGCGATAACTTTTGCTATCAACCGGTTTTGACACTTCTTCAAACAACTGAACTTTATGGTCCATGGGAATATTTGCTGGTTTAGCTCTCAACATTCCCGTTTCCTTTAATAAGTCAAGAACATACTTCCGTTGAGACAAAACCATCCCTTCACGGCTCCTTGCAACTTCTATACCTAGGAAATACCTGAGTGAGCCAAGGTTTTTTGTAACAAAGTGTTTTTGAAGATGAGCCTTTGTGGCTTCAATAGCTTTCACATCATCTCCTGTAAGAATGATGTCATCCACATATACCACCATAACAACTATGTCAGAGCTAGTTTTCTTTATAAATAGTGTATGATCTGCTACTGACCTATTAAAGCCAAAGCGTGACATCACTTCAAACAACTTTTGAAACCATGCACGGGGACTTTGTTTCAAGCTATAAATTGCCTTTCTCAATCTACACACCTTCTGACACTCCCCCTCAACCTCGAATCCTGGAAGTTGTTGCAAGTAAACGGTCTCAGATAAATCCCCATATAGAAATGCATTTTTCACATCTAATTGGTACAAGCTCCAACCATGCTGAACAGCTACTGAGAGAACAAGACGAATGGTACCCATCCATGCAACAGGAGAAAAGGTTTCAAAGAAATCAATACCATATGTCTGAGTATACCCTTTGGCTACTAATCTGGCCTTGTACATTTCAATAGAACCATCAGATTTGTACTTTATTGTATATACCCATTTACATACTACAATGTCAGCATCTGCGGGGGAATCAACTAGATCCCATGTATGCTGAGATATTAAAGCATCCATTTCTTCTTGCATAGCCAGCTTCCAGCGATTATCAAGCTCTGCCTGCTGATAGTTCAGAGGAATAGTTTCAGCAGATAAGGCTGAAATAAAAGACTTCATCTGATTTCCAATTCTGGCATCGGAGACAAAATGAGATATGGGATATAAGGTACATTGTCGTGTCCCTTTTCGTAGAGCAATAGGCCTATTATCATCATCATGAAGATCACTATTGTCAGTAGAATTTACCTCAGGGGAAAAAGAAGATGAAGGCACTTGCAGAGGTGGACCTCTACGCACATATACCAATGGAGGATTATTAAATCTGGAAGAGGATGAAGTTTGATTCGGTACTGAGGGCACGAATTCGAAAGGAAAACGAGGTATAGGTAATGGAAAAGACTCAGTTGGATCAACCTGCAGCGGGGAACCGATACTAGAGTAATATGGAGTGGATTCCAAGAAAGATACATCCGTACTGACATACTCTCGACGAGAAATAGGATCATAACATCGATATCCCTTTTGATTTTTGGGATAACCTATAAATATGCATTTTGTAGCTTGAGCAGCTAGTTTATCACGGTCAGGACCAAGTTTGTGTAGAAAACAAACACATCCAAATATTTTGGGCGAGAAAGAGAAGAGTGGGGCATTAGGTTTTAGGATATATAATGGAATTTGATCACCCACAGAAGATGAAGGCATGCGGTTGATCAGATAACAAGCAGTGGTAATCGCATCACTCCAGTATAACGCAGGAACATTAGATTGAATCATAATGGTCTGGGCAACATCAAGCAGGTGCCGATGTTTTTGCTCAGCCACCCCATTTTGTTGAGATGAATAGGCACAGGAAGTTTGAGGTTGAATGCCATGATCTTGGTAAAATTGTAACAAAACTTTTGATTTAAACTCAAGAGCATTATCTGTGCGAACAATCTTGACAATAGATTCAAACTGAGTTTTTATTTCAAGAATTAAGGATTTGTTAATACTTGGAACTTCAGATCGTTCCTTTATTAAAAACACCCATGACAACTTAGAGAAATCATCAACAATAACTAGATAGTATCGTAGTAGGAATCTTACTAGGACCCCATACATCTGCATGAAGAAGTTCAAAGACTTTATTACTAGACTGACTCTGACTCGAAGGGAACGAACTTCGATGATGCTTGCCCAGCTGACATGCTTCACACTGAAATGATGCGGTGGAAGGAATCTGAGGAAAGACCGAACGAAGCTTTGACAATGAAGGATGACCAAGACGACGATGCCACTGAACAGGACTGAATGAATGTTTCACTGCAGCATGAACAATACCCATTGGATGATGTAGGTAGTAAACTCCATTTTCTTCATAGCCTCCACCAATCTTCTTCCCCGTCAGCAAATCCTGAAAATGACAACCCATCAGATCAAATATTACTCTACAGTTTTGTTCTTTTATAAGGCAACTAACAGAGAGTAAACTTTGAGGAAATTTTGGAGCATGAAGAACATTTTGCAACTGTAATGAGGAGGATATAGAAATATTTCCCTGACCAACAACCGGGGAGGAGCTCCCATCGGCTAATGAGACTCCAAGTTGAGCATTAATATCCTTTAGATCTGAAAAAACAAGTGAATTTCCACACAAATGTCTGGATGCACCAGAGTCAATAACCCACTTACTGTCAGTCGGATGAAGATGATTTCCGGTTGAATAGGCAACACCAGCTACAGGAGGGGTGGAACTCAAAGGACGAAGAGCTATCAGCTCATCATATTCAGCACGACTGAGGGTGATACTACTGTCACTTGCAGAGATATTTTCCTATGCCTTTGTTGCCTCGAGAGTAGTAACATTTGCTTTAGGAGCATATGACTTTGATGAAGAAGAGGTTGGCCGGCCATGCTTATCCCAGCAATGATCTTCTAAATGTCCAGATTTTCCACAAAATGTACATTGAAGCTTTCCTCTGCCTCCCATACCTCGTCCACGACCTCGTCCTCTGATGTTCTGAAGATTTCCACGCCCATAACCAGATGAGACAACTAGAGCAGATGACTGAGTCACAGGCTGAGATTGTGGAAGAGATATTGCAAGTCTACTCAGACGATTATATGCCTCAGCAAGAGTAGGTACATCTGAACCAGTCAACATTTGGACTTTTGCAACAGAGAATTCTGAAGATAAACCTTTAAGAAACCGAGCAACCATAGTTTGTTCTTGATGATCCTTTTGTTTCGAACAGCAGAGGGGTTTGTGAGCATTAAGTCTTTCAAAGGCAGCTTTGACGGAGGCATAGTACTGGGCCAAGGTTTGATCTCCCTGCTGTAAATTACATATTTCCTGTTCAACTTGCAGGATACGACTCACATTAGTCTCTTGTGAGTACGTATCTCGAAAATTGTCCCACATCTGTTTGGCTGTATTATAGTAAATTAAACCATCTGCAATATGGGGTTCGACACTATTCATAATCCATGACATAACTATGTCATTATCTTTATCCCAGGTAACATATTTTCCCACTTTTTTGGTGAGTTCGTCTTCCAACAAGATATGTTTTCTACGATGTCCAGATACCGACATCATAAATGTTTTGGACCACCTGGCATAGTTAGTTTCATTCAACCTTACAGACGAGCCGTACGAAAAGGGATTGGCAAATGCCTTATACTCTCCAATATTTTCCAATTTGGAATCACATTTCGAAGTAACAACCATACTTATGTTTCAACAAAAAAAAAACTGGACAGACTCCAATCAACACAGGGAAAAGCGTGTGTTACACTCACACACCAACCAATATGACAATCAGCAGTTGTTCACACAAAAAAAAAATCACGACAGTAAGGAATAGCAGCCCACAACAAGTGAATTTCCACACAAATGTCTGGATGCACCAGAGTCAATAATCCACTTACTGTCAGTCGGATGAAGATGATTTCCGGTTGAATAGTCAACACCAGCTACTGGAGGGGTGGAACTCAAAGGACGAAGAGCTATCAGCTCATCATATTCAGCACGACTGAGGGTGATACTACTGTCACTTGCAAAGATATTTTCCTGTGCCTTTGTTGCCTCGAGAGTAGTAACATTTGCTTTAGGAGCATATGACTTTGATGAAGAAGAGGTTGGCCGGCCATGCTTATCCCAGCAACGATCTTCTCAATGTCCAGATTTTCCACAAAATGTACATTGAAGCTTTCCTCTGCCTCCCATACCTCGTCCACGACCTCGTCCTCTGATATTCTGAAGATTTCCACGCCCATAACCAGATGAGACAACTAGAGCAGATGACTGAGTCACAGATTGAGATTGTGGAAGAGAGATCGCAAGTCTACTCAGACGATTGTATGCATCAGCAAGAGTAGGTACATCTGAACCAGTCAACATTTGGACTTTTGCAACAGAGAATTCTGACGATAGACCTGTAAGGATGATCCTTTTGTTTCGAACAACAGAGAGGTCTGTGAGCATTAAGTCTTTCAAACGCAGCTTTGACGGAGGCATAGTACAGGGCCAAGGTCTGATCTCCCTGCTGTAAATTATATATCTCCTGTTCAACTTGCAGAATACGACTCACATTAGTCTCTTGTGAGTACGTATCTCGAAGATTGTCCCACGTCTGTTTGGCTGTATTATAGTAAATTAATCCATCTGCAATAGGGGGTTCAACACTATTCATGATCCACAACATAACTATGTCATTATCTTCATCCCAAGTAACATATTTTCCCACTTTTTCAGTGGGTTCGTCTTCCAACAAGATATGTTTTCTACGATGTCCAGATACCGACATCATAAAAGTTCTGGACCACCTGACATAGTTAGCTTCATTCAACCTTATAGAAGAGCCGTACAAAAAGGGATTGACAAATGCCTTATACTCCCCAATATGTTCCATTTTGGAATCACATTTCGAAGCTTCAGCCATACTGAAAATATAATTCTATTTCAGCAGAGATAAAATCTCGACAGGATTCAAGCAACACAGGGAATAGCGTGTGTTACACTCACACATCAACCGATACGACAACCAGCAACTGTTTAAAAAAAAACCACGACAGTAATCAACAGCAGCCCACAACAAGAATATTTTCCCAGCACAGCAGGGAATCAAGTCTGCAGTTTCCACGACAGTAATGAACAGCAACCCACAAACATGAATGATAATTTTAATTTTTTTCCAGCACAGCAGGGAATCACGCATGCTGTTTCCATATTCTGAAATAAACTACCAACTGAAATAAAACAACCAACTAAAAGCCAAGGAATCACGACCAACGATGATATGCAGACAGAGAAAATAAATCACGACAGCTGCTGCTCCCAGACATATATAGCTCGACAGCCGGCAAGAATATCAGTTCTTCAGGGCACGATTAAACACATCAGTCATATCTCAATCACAAGCAACAACACAACAAGTGAGATTGCTGCTTCTCCCAAACAACAGGAAATCACGGCAGAAAATCACGAAAAAAAAAATCACGACAAATGAGATTGCTGCTGTGCCCAAACAGCAGGAAATCACGGCAGGAAATCACGACAAATGAGATTGTTGTTGTTCCCAAAGAGCAGGAAATCACGGCAGGAAAACTCGGCAACAGAAAATCACGGCAGGAACAAAAAACCAAAAACGAGGCGCTACCAGACCAACGACACACATCCACATCTGCTCCCTTAGATCTGATGACAGATCTGAGTCATGACCTTGGTCAAATCCCAGATCTGTTATCAGATCTTACACAGAAAAAAACAGATGACCTGATTTGAATATATATATATTTTTTCGTTGGTGTAGATCAATCGTAGATTGATCACGATCGATCATGCTCCCACGATTGACTATTCTGATACCATGTAGAATGATGAGATGCACCGAACCCTAGAGAGAGAGAGAGAGAGAGAGAGAGAGAGAGAGAGAGAGACGGCTGCACAAGAAGCAAACTCGTTTATTGATATTAGGGCTACTCTCTATGTTAAATAGAGACGGGCCAAAAGAATAAATTACATCTAAGTCCATTATTAAATAAAAATTTCAAATAACCTCTAATCTAAGAAGATTTAAACTTAAAACCACCTAATCTCAACAATATATATATTTATTTAATTGTCTTTTTTAGTTAATTGAACTCAATTCAATTGTCCAAGTCTTCTGTGCAATCTTCCTCTACCTTGAGGGGTTGCGGTCGTCGTATGCCAGCGGCGTAGGTAAGCACAAGCTCAAGCCACGAAGCGAGCAGGATCCACCTTTCAATCTGTGATGCTAAAAAGGTTAGCATGCCAAAATACAAACGAAAAGTGGGTCCGGTAAGACTTGCAGCAGTACCGGACCCTGATACGAGGGTAGGCAGGGAGCTCAACTCCCTGCAGAACGCAGAAGAGCAACAGAAGTAGCAAGGTTTCCTGCCTGCAGGCTGTAGAGGCAAGAACTCTGCACTCTGCTGACCAGGGTGCTAGAGGTAGGGAGGCCTGCTCCCAGACGCCAGAGATGCAAAGGCACTGCACAGGAGGCAGGGGCCTCACCCTTGCCAACAAAAAGCCACAGAGGTAGGGGGCTCATGCTCCCTGCCTGACAGGAGAAAAAAGGCAAGGGAGGGAGCAGAGGCTCCCTGCCAAACCTGCCTCAACAAGAAACAACACAGGGGGCGCAACCCCTTGCTGAAAACGATAAAGGCAGGGGCTCTGCCCCTGCCAGCAACAACTAGAAAACATATGAGGTGCAGGGGGGCTTCGCCCCCTGCCGGAAACAGGAAGAAGGTAGGAGAGGCTTTGCCCCCTGCTGGGAAACCAAAGGAGGCAGGGGGAGCCTCGCCCCCTACCAGCAAAACACATGAGAGCAGGGGGAGCTTCGCCCCCTGTCGGGAAACACAAGGCAGGGGCCTCGCCCCCTGCCGAAAAACACAAGGCAGAGGGACGAAGCCCCATGCTAGGAAACACAAGGCAGAGGGGCGTAGCCCCCTGCCGGAAATAACAAAAGTAGGAGGAGCCTCGCCCCCTGCCGGCAAACACAAGAGGGCAGGGGGCGAAGCCCCTCTGTTGAAAGGCAAAAAGAATACAGGGGGGCTCGCCCCCTGCCGAGAAAACAAGAGGCTTCGGGAGGGGCTGGGCCCCTCCCTCGCAAAACTCATCGCAGGAAGGGGGCTCTGCCCCTCCCCTGTGATTTAAGGCAGCAAGGAGAGGGGCTTTGCCCCTCCCTTGCGATTGAGGGAGACAGGGAGGTGGCTCAACTCCTCAGTGCGCAACAAAGAAGTGAGGGAGAAAGAGAGGGGATCGGGGGCAGAGACGAGAGCAAAGAGGGGAAAAGGGCGTACCTAGGGAGGTTGCCGGAGAGGAGCTCACTGAAAGGGAGCTCGCCGGAAGGAGGGTCGTCGGCGTGCAAGCGTTGTCGGCGCCTTCGTTGCAGAGAGAAGGAAGAAGGTGGTGGCCGACGGGGGATGGGGGTCTCCAGCGAGAGACAGTGAGGAAAGAGAGCGAGAGAGCAGGAGAGGGGAAGGAGTGCAGAGAGAACGAGAGGGCGAGAGGCGGCGAGGGGGGTTTCGTAACCCTCCTCCTGCCTGCCTCGCTGTCTTTTAATGACAGCGAGAGGCGGTGGCCTCGGGTCGGGTTCGGGTCTGGATCCGGCCCAAATCAATTTAATTTTTTTTTCCGGTTATTACACCTGGCGGGGGGTTACGACCTTGTCGATGGGACCTGGGCCAAGCCCGAACTCAAAGACATCAGTCTAAGAATCGAGCTTCAAACGATTTTTCTCCCAAGCTTAGCCAAATTTTTGTCAAAATTATAAAATGACTACGTACTAAAATACACGATGGGTACATGTACAGCTACGGGTACAAAGGGTACGACATGACAATTCCAAAAAATGTGGGTATGGGGACACCGCTAAATATATACTAAAAAATATATATTATATATCTAAAATATATGCTGAAAATATATATTATATATTAAAAATATATAATATAATATAATATAATATAATATAATATAATATAATATAATATAATATAATATAATATAATATAATATAATATAATATAATATAATATAATATAATATAATATAATATAATATAATATAATATAATATAATATAATATAATATAGGGCACGAAAAATGCCGTGTCCAGGTACCAGTACCCGTGTCAACATGGGTACACCACCCTAAGTGCCGTGTCCTGGTTACATAGCATAATGACTAGTTTGACTAGTCAACCTAGCTACTAGAGTGTCAATCTCATTTGACTAAAAAGAAAAGAAAAGTAAATAAATAAAATTACAAAATTTAGTCATCTTAAATAATGACTAATAATAGTAAACATAAAATCCCCATTCTGCCCTAAATGTATACAATATGTATACTTATCTTAAACTATCCTTTTACTAAAATCTAAATCACAATAAGTATACTTTAGTATACTTGGAATTACAATGAGAATGAAAATACAAAGGAAAATACCTATAAGTATACCTTAGTATATTAGTATACTTAGGTATATAATACAATATATATTTCTTAACAATTTGAATAAATTTTATGATTTAATTCTCTGGGTTATAAAGTTTATTTATGCTTGCTTTATGTTCTAAATGCATAATAAAGATTAAATGTGAAAACCTTACTAAATAGAATTTGACTTTATTTTATTCCTTGATTTCTCGCACTACCAAATGTTTCACAGGGAGGTTGCTACACTGTCACGTTTGCAACATCAGCATGTTGTCCGCTATTATCAGGTCTGACAATTCTCATGCTTATCTTCTCTCCATTCTCTCTCTTTAGTTCTCTAGCTTGTTTTATTAGGAGTGCTTGTGTTGCAGAGTCTAAATCTCAGTTCCCTTAGATTCATTGGATTCTTCTCATCTTTCATTAACTGTTTCTTATATTTGAGGATTTTCATTTATTTTTTCTTTATTGTTTTGGTCTCCATCAATGGTCGATGTTATTCTCTTATGTTTAAAACTGCATTACTTTCCTACTTTACTGAACACTTAACAGTTTGTAGCCATTGGCTGTAACTTTTCCTATTTCTATTTGCTTCTTTCCTGTGTCAGTTTTCTTTAATGCAAATAAAAGATTTGGCATATATTGGAATTGAATTTTTAAATTAAGTGTTTTTCTTTTTCTGTGGTTAGTTTTTCATATTAACTAAATAACACAAAAAAAAGTTTTCTTTTCTGCAAATAGCTTTGTCATGATTATGTGATATATTTTTCTGAAACATGGTTAGTTGGAAAATTTCCCTCCATTAACTTCTCATCACATGTATGTGCATGGGTTGGCTCCACTTGATGCATCTTATTTGCACTCACTCACATGCATATATATATATATACACACACATATATATATGTTTGTATGTTTGTGTGTGTGTGTGTGTTGTTAGTTTTGGATCTTGGATCCGACCCGCACCACATTCCAAGATCCATCTTGGGATGCGTGGGCGGTGGCATGTTTGTAATTTGTTTTTACTTCTTGTGTAAAGTCATACTATGTACAACACTTATAAATATTAAGTGAAAGAGGGAAAACCCTATTGCCGCCGACCCCTCTCTTCTCTCTCCTCTCTTTACCTCATCTCTAACCCCTGCAGGTGAATATTTCTGACATGGTATCAAAGCACAGGCGCGGAAATCAATTATCTAGAAGGCCTCTAAAGACCAACACGTGCTGCTAAAGAATGTGGGTTCATTTTTGTCCCTTCTCCCTTAATCCTTTTTCACGTCATTCCAGTTTTCTTTTTCGTTCTTCTCATTTTAATTTTTTCTGTACGCACGTCTTAACATTCTGTTTTTTAGTCTGCCGAGTTTTTGTTTTCTCCCCAAAATATTTTTGATTCTCTGCTTTTCTCTGGTTCGCACGTTACTATTCTCTGTGTAACGTGTGTGCTGATATTCTTTTCAGCACACAACGTAACGTGTGTGCTGATATCCTTTTCAGCACACAACAACATCGCTGTTTTATTTTCTCTGTCTAGCGTATGTGCTAATATCAGTTTCAGCACATAGCAGCATTGTTGCTTCCTTTTTCTGTGTGCAACGTGTGTGTTGGTATCATTTTCAGCACACAGCAGCATTGCTGCTTTCCTCTTTCTCTAAATAACGTGTGTGCTGATATTATTTTCAGCACACAACATTGCTGTCTCCTCTTCAATACACTGTTAGAACAGTTTTGGCTTCTTATTCTTCATATAATCCATGGATTCCAAGTTGAACCCTAGTTTTCTTACTCACCTCATGACCCACAAGTTATCTCATGATAACTACTTACTTTGGAAGCGTCAGATTGTGCCTTTTATTCGCAGTCATGGTCTTTATGGTCATCTAGATGGGCGATCACCCGCCCCACCCACACATATCATGCAAGAAATAACAAGTGAAGATGGGAAGGTGAGTCAACGGGATCAGACATTAGTTGCTTACATAACTTCCACACTTTCTGATCGTGTTTTACAAACCATTTCTGATGATCAATCTGCTGCCGAGTTGTGGAATGGACTAGCTCATTCCTTTTCTCAGGTCTCTGAATCTCGGGCTTTGCAACTCAAGTGGCAATTCCAATCCATGCGAAAAGGAAACAAATCCATTACAGAGTTCATGGGGGATGTCAGGGTTATTACAGATCAGTTAGCTTCCATTGGAAGTCCTGTATCAGATAAAGACATGGTACAATAGGTATTAGGTATCCTTGGACCTGAATATCGCATGTTTTGCACAACATTCCAGGTTGTCTCAGTTCTTCCATGTTTTGATGATCTTCAATCTAAGCTTCCATGTTCTGACATGTGTGTGTGTGGCTGCCTTCTCCCTGAAAGGTACAGGTCCATATTAAGCTCAAGGATAATACAAGAAAGGGGCTTAGATATCATGTTGAAGTTTGGGCATGATTATCTTATTTTCATTTGACAGGAATTTGGCTATAACCAGGTTATCTCACTACAAGATCTCTTAACATATTCATGCAACGTGTGGAGCAAAGGGAAAAGGATCAAACTTCTCTTCTTGAGTAACATGAAAATGGAAGACTTAGGCTAGTAGAACCAAGAATAAAGATAATGGCCAAAAAGGAATCTCTTATGCTATCACATATAGTTGTAACAAATGTAGTATTTACAGTCCTGAAAATAATTGAATATTTGAAGTTCATGACTGGCGACCTTGCTTGCTTAAGATGTTGAGGATATTGATGTTGTTGAGGATATAGCTCCAGAGGCGTCAAAAGGATAATGTGCAGAGACAGAGGTTATTGCATGGTTGGGAGAACAAGAAGATGACTGGGAACACCAACATGATGAAGCATGTTTCAAAGAATAATATGATTTAGGCAATCATAGAGTGCTTTCTGAGAAGGGAACTTTGATGTTGATAGATGATGAGATCCTGTTACCGTTTTTTTTCCTTTTTGCAATGGAACAGAATACTTGACTTATGTTTTATTTATAGTTTGAGGAATTGGTAGATATTATTGAAAGCCTAAAGAATCAAGTTCATCTTTGAGCACTTAGAGTAGTGATATGCGTCAGACATTAAAAAATGTGCAAATTCAAATGTTGTGGTTCTGCCACCCATCTAGTGACAAGGGAGGTCAGGTTGTTAACAGAAGATTGATGTAAAAAGTATGCTACGGATTTATTGGTGGCAGCAAAAGATTGTAAATCATTTTCCTCAAGTATAAAACTGGTAGTTTTATTTTTTGCAATGTATTTATAATTTTAACACTTTTTCTATTTGATGGATTGGTGAAATTGTACTTTTGTTTTGGTGGGCATATATATGGTTGCAACTCGATGTGTCTTTTAGGTTAATGTTTTGGTGGGCATATATATATATGGTTGTGACTCAATGTGTCTTTTAGGCTATTGTTTTGGTGGGCATATGTATGGTTGTGACTCGATGTGTCTTTTAGGCTATGTGACATGGGTGTAAGTGAGGGTGCAATGAGTATGGCACAGGAATTTTTAAAAGAGAAAACTTTAAAAAACACACCAAAATTTTGGGAAGTAATAAAGAAAGCACCTAAGTTTTCTATATTGTTAAAAACACACCTAAACTTTTTATAGTTATATATGTTAGAAGGTATGCGGAAATACAAATCAAGAGTGCAACAAACATTAACCAAGTCCAATAATGGACATTTACGATGGCATTAGCAAGACACGAACACAAAATCCACGATGGAACAATAACCAAGCCTTGAAAAAGGTAATACAACAACAAATAAGAAATATTAGAATATTTATTTAGAGAGCTCAAAAGCTAAACAAATACAAGGGGAGAGGCCCCATATTTATAGACAAAAAAGGAGAAAGTGAGAAGCCATTGGGGTCTCCCACATGGAGTCGTTGGGGGTCCCAACGACTCTATGGTGGGACCCCCAATGTCATTAAAGACAACGAAAAACTAGAAAAAATAAAATGAAAGAAATACAAAAAATCTAACCTAATTAAATAATTGTTTCTAGAACAATTATGTAAAAAGACTAAAATATTCCTATCAGGTATTTTGGACAAAACAGTACATATATATATATATACATATTTTAACAATATATGTTATATATAAGTGGCCAGATTCTTCCACACACACACACACACACATATATATATATATATATATATATGTTATTTCCTATAGTACCTGGACACATCATTTTGTCCTCTGTACTTGTGTTGACATGCGTGTTCCCATGTCGACACGCATCGACACTGGGACACGCCATTTTACCCTCCGTACATACAAGTTTGAATTCAATTTATAATTATATTTTCAGTTTATAACTTTACATTTTCAATGTATAATATATATTTTAGATATAGCATATATATTTAGACTATATTCAATTTATTTCGTATTTATGTGATATTTAATATATATATAGGGAAACTAGAATATGTAAACCAACAAAATATGTAAACTAGCATGAAACGAGATTTTCATAAGGTTTTTTGCAAATCTAACCCTGTAGATGTTAATATAATATATAATAAATAACTGTTTTAGAAAATAATTATTTCTTTTTTTTAATTTTTCTTTTTTTATGTTTTGTAAATCCCGTAATCCATTGCGGGCTCTATGGTCAATTGACCATAGAGACGTTGGGGCTTCTCAATGGTCACAAGTGCGACCGTTGGGAGTTCCCAATGTCTCTATGTTGGAGCCCCCAATGGCCTCTCTTTCTTCCCTTATGAAGTGTATAAATAAGGGTGTTTCCCCTCTATTCCTTTAATGCTTTTTGCTCAAGCATTTGCTCAATAAAGTGAATATATTTTTTATCCTCTTGTGTTGCCCTTTGTTGGCTATTGTGTTGTCCCTTAGTGGACTTGTACTTGTGCACATTGTGATTGTGATCTTGTAAGCTCTTAGTGGCATTGGTTTTATATTTTTTGCTATTTCATTATATGGTAGCAGAGCCATAGTGCTCTTGGTCATGTAGGAAGTGGCCACCAAGTGTTGGTGACCGTTGGGAAGCATGATCCAAGGTTTTAAAACCCGTGACTCGGAACTCGACTCGTTCTTTATTGACTCGGCGGGTCAACTCGGTGACTCGGACCGGGTTTTGTTAACTTGATTTTAAAAGAAAAACAATATATAATTTGTCTGAAACCATGTTTTTGAGTAAACATAGTCTCTAAATGTCTGTAAGAATATAAAAACAACTGCAAAGAGCTATAGAGGTTTGCTTGAATAATTGAATTTGATATCTATACAAGCACTTTGACTAATTCATGACTTGAATTAGAGGATTTGGTCACCATGAGTTCAGTCTGCTACTACCTAAGGTTCCTAAAATGGCCAATCATATATGCTAGCTTGTTTTAAAAGTTTTAATTCCCTCTCTAACAAATCCATAAATGTAAAACAGGGATATATGTGCATATTGAAAGTTTACAGAATGCCCAATATCAACATAAATAAGCAAATTTCTCATGTATAAAACTATGCAGGAAATATATTAATGACACAACTATAAAAAGACTACTAATATTTGAATATGCACAATGCTTGTTGACATAACAAATGGATGATGAAACCTAAATGTGACTTCCCATAGGCACAGTTGACCCGCCATATATAGTGAGAATCATTTCTTTAAAATATTTTGCTAGAATAAGTTGATAACACAGGGTGAACAGTAGTTCGAACAACATGGCGATTTTATTCTATGGATTTAAATGTTTTTTTTATCTTTAAATGATTTTTATTTTCTTTTTTATACAAAATCTGGGGGTAACCCTTGTTAAAATATATGTACTTATCTATTTCGAAACTGTAATTTGAAACTCAAAAAACAAATTTCAAACATCCCAAAACTCGCCCGAGTCAAGCCGAGTCAGCCCGAGTCAAGCCCGAGTTTTGGCAAACCGAGTTTGCCTTGCCGGGTTGACTCGCTGGAGGGGCGAGCCGAGCCGAGTCAACGAGTTGACTCAGCGAGTATTAAAACGCTGGCATGATCATGTATTCGTGGTGACTCAAGTAGAGATATTTTTTCACATTCTTCTCTTTCTCCTTCCCTCTCTTCTATCACTCAAGATAGAGCATGAACAAAAGATTGATTTATCCTTCAAGTTAAATGGATCCAACTACATAGTGTGGGCATCCACAATGGAAAATAACCTCAAAGGCAAAAACTTTGGAGATATGTAATGGGCACCATCTCGGAGCCTCAACTCAAGCTCACCAAAAGAGAAGGAGATCAAGAGAAAGCCTTAGAAGGCACACATGAAAGCTATTTAAGATCATCAAACTAAGGTAGAGGATTGAGAAAGTAACCATGCCAAGATTCTTGCATGGTTTATGAACAATGTTGAGCTCAAAATATGTGCCAACATTGTCAAATTTCGTAAATCCAATGAGGCTTGGTTCTTTATGAAGTGCTTATATATCCAAAAAGATATTGAAAGAAAATTTCTCTTGCAAGAAAAAGTACGAACTATCAAACAAGGTGAAATGAGTGTTCGTGATTATTTTAGTTCTCTAGGGTGATAGCATCATCCTCTCCTCCCAGTATGTGTTCTTGGATCTTTGATTTGGGAGCTTCTTTTCATACAACTCTACATGAAAATTATCTATTTGATTTATACACTAATTCACAAAATTATGTTTCCACCACCGATGGAACATCCTTGCAAATTAAAAGTATCAAAACTTTAGATTCTTCGCAAAATTTTTGTGTTTCAAAAATTAGAGTTGTTTCAAAATTAAATTTAAATAATTTTTTGGTTTCTCAAATGGCCGATCATGGACGTGAAATCTCTTTCTTATCTAAGGGTTGCTTCGTGCAGATCTTCGGTCCGGGAAGCGGATTGAGAAAGGCCATAGGAGAGGAGATCTCTACTTCATGAACTCTTTGAATCTCCCCTCAAAATCGTTTTGTAATTATGTCCAAGATAAAGACATTGAAACTTGACACAAAAGACTTGGGCATCCAAGCTATTTAAAGATGTATCTTTTCTCTTTTGAATTTTTTTTTTGTAATGAGAAAGATTTAATTTGTAAGGATTGTATTTTTGAAAAAAAGAAAGCTATTCCATTTCCAATTGAAACATTTATCTCTAAAAGACCTTTTGAATTAGTGCCTTCGGATGTTTAGGGGCCTTCCCCGGTCATATTAAAAGGAGGATATTCATAATATGTTACATTTATTGATGATTTCAATAGATATGTATGAATTTACTTAATCCCAAATATGACGTATTTTTTTATTTTCAAGAATTTCATATGATTATTAAAAATCAATTTCAAAGCAATATTTTCATCCTTAGATCCGACTCTGGTGGTGAATACCTATCAAATGAATTTCAAAATTATTTAAAATAAAACAGAATTTGTCATAAAAAATCTTGTCCAAGAACTCCTCAACAAAACAGACTAATCAAAATAAAACATAGACATTATGAAAACCGCTAGGACCTTATCTCTAAAAATGTTCAAAAGAGTTTTTGGGACGAAGCCGTTCTAACATCAACTTGATAAATAAAATGCCCTCATCATCTCTTCAAAATGTTTCTCTATATGAAAAACTATCTGAAAGAAATCCCGATTACAAATGTTTGAGAATTTTTGGTTCCAAATGTTTTGTCCTTTTTCATAAGAGAGATAAATTATCTTCAAAAGACATTGAATATGTCTTTATAGGTTATGGAGAAAATAAAAAAAAACTTTAGATGTTTTGACTTTAAGAATAACAAACTTTATATTTCTAAGGATGTGACCTTTTTAGAAAATGAAAATGGACTTAAGATAACTAAGGAAAAACAGGAAGTAGATTATGACTTATTTGATTTTTTTCCACAAGAAGAATTGACCTCTTGTGATGTTTCTTCGAATGATAATTCTTTGAGTGATAATGGTGATAATGATAGACATTCTAATGTTGAAAATGCCGCATAAAGTAATGATAATATTATTGATAAACCAATACAAGCGTGTACCCGGCGTAGATACATGAAACCTTCCACTCATAACATGAGCTATCATCCTCACTCACGAACATAAACCGGATCTATAAATTGACATTTCGGGGTTATACACATTCACATCATGTGTGCACCTCTGCCACAACCCAAAGTTTCTTAACATACAACAAATTTTGTCTGTCTCAGCCAGACAAACCATGCTGCCACACAGTTCTGATTAAGTACATATATTATTGTCATACACCAGTTGACAAAAAAAATGATTTGACTTCCAAAAAAGACACATATTCTCAAAAAGCTACAAATCATGATTTTCATCATGGAATAAAGAGTAACAGTTTAGTGATTAAGTAAGCCAAGATTTTTATAAGCTAAAGAAAAATTGCAATTCATCTGACACTATTCACCTAATGTTGTCACCTAATGATGTAGCCATACTAACACTTTCAACCCCCCCCACACACACATATATATATATATATATATATATATATATATATTAAAGAATGATACATGACTGGCATATGTCCTGATAAAACCGAACCATCATCTTTCTGCTATTTATAATACAATAGCTAATAAAAGAAACGCAGAAGACACTCACTAGCATACCAGTAATTATTTACTTAACCAATCCTAGCTCAGTCACAGAACGAGTTCGGTCTTGTACTCAACCAAAAGAAACTCCTTGTATTCTTGAGTACTCCACAGAAACTGAATACATTCAATGTTTTTAACACCGAAATTTCTCAGTTTATAATTAAGCTTAATCTATATTCACTACTGCTAATAAGTACTGTGGATTTTAACATGTATGCCAACTGCCAAAACGAGTCTCAAGTCTATTTATATTGATTTCCACCAGCTTATCTAGGCATATCAAGAGTGATTATACAACACAACTCAGGGTTGCGTTCAAGGACTAATGCATTCAGTCAGATTGTGACTTGATAATATATGATTGGCGAGCTATGTTCTGGATCTAGACATATACCACCAATCTGTCTTTATCACCCAACAAGAACATTTCCTAAATAAACTCAAAACAAGCATGTGAGTTCCATTCATGCATATTAGTCTCTGGATCGGACTCGAAATCATAAGGTCGCAGTTCATCATATACCATCACGATTTCAGCTAACATGATTCTAAAACAGACAGATATACTCACAGATTTTACTCCGTAAAAGATATATAATAACAAAGAATCCATTATGTTCAATTGCAAAACTTTAGATTTACACGGGCCAGATAGTTCTCATTTAAAGTCCCTGATATGAATCAGACCTAGAAGTACGATTCCAAACCAAGAACAAAATTCCAAGGATACTATACCCAAAACAAAAATTTAATTTAAATAGAAACCAGAACCACAACAAGAAAACAATCAGATTCCCTCTTTTGTAAATTCATTTACATACACCATAATCTTCTTTTTATCACAAATCGACCCCAGGCTTCCACAATCAGGTTCATCGAGTCCCCAAAGAGGAAACCCCCAAACCTGGGCTTCCACGACAGTCATGTTTGTGGGCTGCTGTTCACTATTGTCGTGGAAACTGCAGGCTAGATTCCCTGCTGTGCTGGGAAAGTACTCTTGTTGTGGGCTGCTATTCCTTACTGTCGTGGTTTTTTTTTTTGTGTGTGAACAACTGCTGATTGTCATATTGGTTGGTGTGTGAGTGTAACACGCTTTTCCCTGTGTTGATTGGAGTCTGTCCAGTTTTTTTTTGCTGAAACATAAGTATGGCTGAAACTTCGAAATGTGATTCCAAATTGGAAAATATTGGAGAGTATAAGGCATTTGCCAATCCCTTTTCGTACGGCTCGTCCGTAAGGTTGAATGAAACTAACTATGCCAGGTGGTCCAGAACATTTATGATGTCGGTATCTGGACATCGTAGAAAACATATCTTGTTGGAAGACGAACCCACCGAAAAAGTGGGAAAATATGTTACCTGGGATGAAGATAATGACATAGTTATGTCATGGATTATGAATAGTGTTGAACCCCATATTGCAGATGGTTTAATTTACTATAATACAGCCAAACAGATGTGGGACAATTTTCGAGATACGTACTCACAAGAGACTAATGTGAGTCGTATCCTGCAAGTTGAACAGGAAATATGTAATTTACAGCAGGGAGATCAAACCTTGGCCCAGTACTATGCCTCCGTCAAAGCTGCCTTTGAAAGACTTAATGCTCACAAACCCCTCTGCTGTTCGAAACAAAAGGATCATCAAGAACAAACTATGGTTGCTCGGTTTCTTAAAGGTTTATCTTCAGAATTCTCTGTTGCAAAAGTCCAAATGTTGACTGGTTCAGATGTACCTACTCTTGCTGAGGCATATAATCGTCTGAGTAGACTTGCAATATCTCTTCCACAATCTCAGCCTGTGACTCAGTCATCTGCTCTAGTTGTCTCATCTGGTTATGGGCGTGGAAATCTTCAGAACATCAGAGGACGAGGTCGTGGACGAGGTATGGGAGGCAGAGGAAAGCTTCAATGTACATTTTGTGAAAAATCTGGACATTTAGAAGATCGTTGCTGGGATAAGCATGGCCGGCCAACCTCTTCTTCATCAAAGTCATATGCTCCTAAAGCAAATGTTACTACTCTCGAGGCAACAAAGGCATAGGAAAATATCTCTGCAAGTGACAGTAGTATCACCCTCAGTCGTGCTGAATATGATGAGCTGATAGCTCTTCGTCCTTTGAGTTCCACCCCTCCTGTAGCTGGTGTTGCCTATTCAACCGAAAATCATCTTCATCCGACTGACAGTAAGTGGGTTATTGACTCTGGTGCATCCAGACATTTGTGTGGAAATTCACTTGTTTTTTCAGATCTAAAGGATATTAATGCTCAACTTGGAGTCTCATTAGCCGATGGGAGCTCCTCCCCGGTTGTTGGTCAGGGAAATATTTCTATATCCTCCTCATTACAGTTGCAAAATGTTCTTCATGCTCCAAAATTTCCTCAAAGTTTACTCTCTGTTAGTTGCCTTATAAAAGAACAAAACTGTAGAGTAATATTTGATCTGATGGGTTGTCATTTTCAGGATTTGCTGACGGGGAAGAAGATTGGTGGAGGCTATGAAGAAAATGGAGTTTACTACCTACATCATCCAATGGGTATTGTTCATGCTGCAGTGAAACATTCATTCAGTCCTGTTCAGTGGCATCGTCGTCTTGGTCATCCTTCATTGTCAAAGCTTCGTTCGGTCTTTCCTCAGATTCCTTCCACCGCATCATTTCAGTGTGAAGCATGTCAGATGGGCAAGCATCATCGAAGTTCGTTCCCTTCGAGTCAGAGTCAGTCTAGTAATAAAGTCTTTGAACTTCTTCATGCAGATGTATGGGGTCCTAGTAAGATTTCTATTACGATACTATCTAGTTATTGTTGATGATTTCTCTAAGTTGTCATGGGTGTTTTTAATAAAGGAACGATCTGAAGTTCCAAGTATTATCAAATCCTTAATTCTTGAAATAAAAACTCAGCTTGAATCTATTGTCAAGATTGTTCGCACAGATAATGCTCTTGAGTTTAAATCAAAAGTTCTGTTACAATTTTACCAAGATCATGGCATTCAACCTCAAACTTCCTGTGCCTATTCATCTCAATAAAATGTGTGGCTGAGCAAAAACATCGGCACCTGCTTGATGTTGCCCAGACCATTATGATTCAATCTAATGTTCCTGCGTTATACTGGAGTGATGCGATTACCACTGCTTGTTATCTGATCAACCGCATGCCTTCATCTTCTGTGGGTGATCAAATTCCATTATATATCCTAAAACCTAATGCCCCACTCTTCTCTTTCTCGCCCAAAATATTTGGATGTGTTTGTTTTGTACACAAACTTGGTCCTGACCGTGATAAACTAGCTGCTCAAGCTACAAAATGCATATTTATAGGTTATCCCAAAAATCAAAAGGGATATCGATGTTATGATCCTATTTCTCGTCGAGAGTATGTCAGTACGGATGTATCTTTCTTGGAATCCACTCCATATTACTCTAGTATCGGTTCCCCGCTGCAGGTTGATCCAACTGAGTCTTTTCCATTACCTATACCTCATTTTCCTTTCGAATTCGTGCCCTCAGTACCGAATCAAACTTCATCCTCTTCCAGATTTAATAATCCTCCATTGGTATATGTGCGTAGAGGTCCACCTCTGCAAGTGCCTTCATCTTCTTTTTCCCCTGAGGTAAGTTCTACTGACAATAGTGATCTTCATGATGATGATAATAGGCCTATTGCTCTACGAAAGGGGACACGACAATGTACCTTATATCCCATATCTCATTTTGTCTCCGATGCCAGAATTGGAAATCAGATGAAGTCTTTTATTTCAGCCTTATCTGCTGAAACTATTCCTCTGAACTATCAGCAGGCAGAGCTTGATAATCGCTGGAAGCTGGCTATGCAAGAAGAAATGGATGCTTTAATATCTCAACATACATGGGATCTAGTTGATTCCCCCGCAGATGCTGACATTGTAGTATGTAAATGGGTATATACAATAAATTACAAATCTGATGGTTCTATTGAAATGTACAAGGCCAGATTAGTAGCCAAAGGGTATACTCAGACATATGGTATTGATTTCTTTGAAACCTTTTCTCCTGTTGCATGGATGGGTACCATTCGTCTTGTTCTCTCAGTAGCTGTTCAGAATGGTTGGAGCTTGTACCAATTAGATGTGAAAAATGCATTTCTATATGGGGATTTATCTGAGACCGTTTACTTGCAACAACTTCCAGGATTCGAGGTTGAGGGGGAGTGTCAGAAGGTGTGTAGATTGAGAAAGGCAATTTATAGCTTGAAACAAAGTCCCCGTGCATGGTTTCAAAAGTTGTTTGAAGTGATGTCACGCTTTGGCTTTAATAGGCCAGTAGCAGATCATACACTATTTATAAAGAAAACTAGCTCTGACATAGTTGTTATGGTGGTATATGTGGATGACATCATTCTTACAGGAGATGATGTGAACGATATTGAAGCCACAAAGGCTCATCTTCAAAAACACTTTGTTACAAAAAACCTTGGCTCACTCAGGTATTTTCTGGGTATAGAAGTTGCAAGGAGCCGTAAAGGGATGGTTTTGTCTCAACGGAAGTATGTTCTTGACATATTAAAGGAAACAAGAATGTTGGGAGCTAAACCAAGAAATATTCCCATGGTCCATAAAGTTCAGTTGTTTGAAGAAGGGTCAAAACCGGTTGATAGCAAAAGCTATCGGTCTCTAGTAGGGAAGCTACTGTATGTAACTGTGACCAGGACGGATATTGCTTTAGCAGTAAGCAAAGTTAGCCAGTTTATGAACAAACCAACTGAGGTACACTGGAATGCAACTATTATGATTCTTAGATATCTAAAATCTTCTCCTGGAAAGGGGTTATTGTTTAGGAAAGGTGGAACTCTGGAGATAGTGGCCTATTCTGATGCTGACTATGCAGGATCTGTAGTGGATAGAAAATCTACCACATGATTCTGTGTGTTTCTGGGAGACAACTTGATTTCTTGGAGAAGTAAGAAACAAAATGTGGTTTCTAGGTCGAGTGCAGAATCAGAATATCGGGCAATGGCCCAAACAGCTGCTGAATTGATGTGGGTTCGTATTGTTCTTCATGATCTTCAGGTGAAGGTTTCCTCTCCCATGACCATGATGTGCGATAACAAAGCTGCAACATATATAGCGAACAATCCTGTATTTCATGAGAGCACAAAGCACATTGAGGTTGATTGCCAGTATGTAAGGGATATGGTTCAAGCTGGTCATATCACTACCAAATATCTAAAGTCGGAAGACCAAGTTGCAGATATGTTTACAAAACCTCTTGCTAGACCAAATTTCTCAAAATGTTGTGACAAGCTGAGCATGATTGATATCTATGCTCTAGCTTGAGGGGGAGTTTTGAGAATAGGTGGTTTTAAGTGAAGTCTTTTTATATTAGATGCTATTTGAAATTTTGTTTTCATAATGGGCTTAATTGTAATTATTCTTTTAAGCCTCTCTCTATTTAACATAGAGAGAGGCCCTAATAACAAGTTAACAGGTTTTCTCTACCTGTGCAGCCGTCTGTCTCTCTCTCTCTCTCTCCCTGTAACGCCCCAACTTTTTGTGGTAAAAATTTTAGAGTAATTTTTTTTTTGAAATAGCGGAAGTGCGGAAAACACAAGTCGGGTACATTACAGGGTAAAAACAAAGAAGTACTAAAAACATACCATTCATTAATTGAAACATTAATGACATTAATTACATCCCATTAAAAAAATGTAAATCTACTAATCAGAGTTCAAACAGAAAACACTGAAAAACTGAGATCTCTTGACTACTTCCAAATGCGACGCCACGATGCTCCATTTATGTATTGCCTGAAAAACATTTAAAGCAGAAGGGTCAGACTCCCCTGTCTGCGTAAGAGGCAATGTATTTATATGTGGTGCTCAGTGTCCTGTGTACAAATATGTGCAACAACTGCAGGTATAACTAACATGGAAGTTTATATCATTCTAAGAAGATAATTATGATTTCTAATTCATGATACAGTGCAAAAGATGACTGAACTAAAGGTATATTTATCTACATTAGTACAAGTTGTAGATTCCACAAGTTTCACTAAAGCCAAATCAACAATATATAATTCTTTAGAGATAAGTTTTCAGTCAACTTAAATTATATAATGCTTAACTTACTCTTACCCTGTGGGTATGCACAGGCATAGACCTCGTAGCGGACCAAGACCATACGGTGAGACGCCTAGCTCTCACGAAAACACGAACGTCCATGAAGTTCGTACTACCTACCCTCTCCAAGGTAGACCATGGGTCCAGTAACATACACCATCTTTCAGGTGTACCCAGAGCCCGAAGAATCTGGTAACATATACCGTCTTTCAGGTATACCCAGAGTCTCGAAGGTTTTATATTTCATTTTACATTTTCTTTATAATCAAGTGCGAGCTATCGCACTATAAGGGGTTCGGTAACATACACCATCTTTCAGGTGAACCCAGAGCCCTGGGAAACCAGTAACATATAACGTTTTTAGGTATACCCAGTATCCCGGGAAACAAGCAACATATACCGTCTTTCAGGTATACCCAGAATCCCATAATTATTATATATGTGCATAATTTTCATTCTTGTTTTGTTTGGATCCAGTAACATACATCGTCTTTCCGATATACCCAGAACCCTAGGAAAACAGTAACATATACCATCTTTTAGGTATACCCAGAATCCAACATATTTAATTTATATGTGTATAAATTTTCATTCTTGTTTGTTTAGATCCAGTAACATACATCTTCTTTCAGATATACCCAGAACCCTGGGAAACCAGTAACATATACCATCTTTCAGGTATACCCAGAATCCCACATTTAGGTTATGTGTGCATATTTTTAATTTTATTTATTCTTATGTGCAAGTCATTGCACCACAGGGGATTTTCAAAAACCCCAATTCATACTCAGGTTGATCTTAGTATATGCACATTACCCATCGAATGCCTCAAAGACACCAACCACAATTTCTCATAATTCTGGTTCAACTTTGTGTTGAGTACTTAAACATTCGACATTTTTCAGTTTTGTTTATGAGCTCGAGTGTACGTTCCGTACCCCCATTGGTTATGCCGCAACATGGCATTATCCAACTTTATCATGTGTGTTCCATGTATTGGACATAATCCTAAAGTCCATATGTGAATCACATATTTAGTTTACCATCAAAACTATTTCCTTCATAGATATTTCAATTGTATTTCACCCAAAAAGTCTTTAGAAAAAAAACTTTTCTAAAAGAACCCTTCACGAAAATCATTTTAGAAAACTCTTTACTCAATTTTTCATGTTTATTAGTCAACCAATAGGCTCACCGGTAGACCAACCTTTTTGGTTCAAATCTTCTAAGCAAAACGTTATTTTTTTGTAAAATTAGTCGACTGAAGAATTTATCAGTCGACCGGACAAAATGTCTGTTTTCTGGAAAAATTTAGCAGCAGTCGACTGAAGGATTTATCAGTCGACTGATCATAAAATTAGTCGACCGAAAGTTTTATCAGTCGACCGGACAGAATGTCCATTTTCTGGAAAAATTTAGCAGCAGTCGACTGAAGGGTTTATCAGTCGACTGAACAGAATATCAATTTTCTGAAAATTTTAGCATCAGTCGACTGAAGGTTTTATCAGTCGACTGATCAGAATATCTGTTTTCTGGAAAAATTTTAGCATCAGTCGACTGAAGGTTTTATCAGTCGACTGATCAGAATATCTGTTTTCTGAAAAAATTTTAGCATCAGTCGACTGAAGGTTTTATCAGTCGACTGAACAGAATGTCTGTTTCCTGGAAATTTTAGCAGTAGTCGACTGAAAGTTTTATCAGTCGACTGAACATATTATCAGTCGACTAACTATTGTCTCAGTCGACTAATTTTGCCGTTTTTCCGTAACTTTTAAAAGGGTGTATCTTTTTATTTTTCAAACATTTTGATCATTCTAAATAGACTGTTTTGCCACCCCTTTCATCCTCAATGTATGAAATCTTTCAACTATAAATATGAGTGCATTCCACACTCAAAAACATCGAATCCAATTGAATTACCCAATAGGAATGATATATCTTTATTTTACCATGATGTGAAATAGCAATCACGTATACATAACTTCAGACTTGATTAAAACCATTCAATCTACAAGGTATGAAAGGTGTATTGAACAAGAAAATACAACCAAACAATAATTTCATGAATAATAATTCGAGATACTTAAGGTTCCACGCCATTTGCCTACTTTATTTTTGTTTCGATCTTGAATCTGTCATGGCTAACACCCACACCAAAATATATGCATTTTTCCTACATAGATTTGAACTGTAGGTTTTGATATGAGTACTACATATCACCAGACATACACATAGGAACATAATGCCCTTACAAAGAACACCACAGTGCCCCAACATTGGACAAGGGTGAGAACCATTGGCTGAACCACTACATATTTGTTAAAATGTAAAACTGTACATATATGTATATATAATAATATTATATTATTATATATATAAATACATTTTTAATTTCTTTCTTTTCTGTATTTTTTTTCCTTTATTTTTATTTTTTGTCTTTATGTCATCTAGTTCAGTTTGAACTAGAATGACTGTTGCTAGTCAAGTCCTGTCCAGACTTGACTAGCAATAGAGCTGTTGGACTGACACATTCCAACAACTCTTAATAGAGCTGTTGGACTGTGCCCAACAGCTCTATTGAGTCCTCTTTCAGCTGTGTATATAAAGGGGTGCAGCCCCTCTTGTATTTCACTCCAATGCTTCTTAAGCAATTGGTTTTTCATATCAATAAAGAATACATTTTTATTTTTATTTTGTTTCCAGTTATACCCTTTTTAAGGGTTATGCTTTAGTGTCATTCTTGACACTTGCTCTTGTTAATCAAAGCTCGTGTTTCGAAGATCCCCATTTCATTTCATGGTATCAGAGCCGCGGAAGTACTAAATCTTGAGGAAAAGCTGCCTCGGTTTCTGTGCCCATTTGCAAAAGTGTTCGCCACTTGAAGAGAAGTGTTTTATCACTTCATTGGAGAAGATTTCACATCTTGTTGTATTGTTTTTTTTTTTTCTTTCTCATTTTCCTTCTTGTTTCTCTTCTATCCCTATTCTTTCTCTCCTTGTAATCGATGGACGACAATGATAAAGTCACCATCATGCCTATGAAACTAAGCGATACGAACTATGTAACATGGGCTTCAATCATGAAGCACCAAATATGAGGAAAAGGCTTATGGGGGATTGTGGATGGTTCCGATTCGGAACCTAAGCTATCTCTTACTAAAAAGGAGGGAGATAAAGACGTCCCTCTATCGGAAGAAGAGAAAATCAAGGCTATTGCCTCATACGAGAAGAAATGGAAAGAATGGAGAATATCTCATGCGAAGATAATGTCATGGCTTATCAATAGCGTTGACATTAAAAAATGCTCAAGTCTTGCCAAATTTGATCATGCCGATAAGGCATGGGAATACCTTAAGAATATGTATTCCCTTAAAGATATTGCACACGTGTGCAACCTCCAAGAAAAAGTTCGAATGATGACACAAGGAGACAAAACTATTCGTGAATATTACAATGGGTTGTCCGAACTTTGGGAAGAACTTTCCCTTTTAGAACCAAAGTGGCATTGTGCCGAAGACATCGAGCTTCGTCAGAAACAACTCGATGCTGAACATTTTTACCAGTTTATCACTGGATTAAGGCCGGAATTTGAAACCACTAAATCGGCCCTACTTCACCGGGGAAAAATTCCTTCTATTGTTGAAACTATTGAAGAGTTAACAATGGAAGAAAATCGTCTCCGGAAAGGTTCTTTAAAAATTGAACATGATTCCGTTTTAGCCGTGTCTAGACCAGGGAATCATGTTCGATCATATAGGCCTCCTCACTTTAACCGACAAAATGGTGACTATGATAAGAAGAAAGTTATTTGTCATCACTGTCATGAACCGGGACACTACAGGCCACAATGTCCCAAACTTAAGGAGCTGAGAGAAAAAAGAGCTGCAATTGCTGGATCGGAGCCTAAAGATCAGGATGCACCAGTTTCCCTGGCCCAACTAATGGAGATCCTTCAAACTCTCATCAAAGGTGCCTCTTCCTCATCTGAAGCTTCAACCGACGCAGCAGCCTCATCTTTTTCTGATTTAGGTAAAATTTCTTGGCTTCTTGACTCTGGTGCATCTTTTCATATGACCCCAAATAATCAAAGTCTATCCAAATGTGTTAAAAATAAAACAAGTGTGTCAAAGGTCTTTACTGCTGATGGGACTTCTCTTGAAATAGAAGGAATAGGAGATTTTGAAAAAATTTATAAAACAAAAAATTTTTTTATTCCAGAAATTAGACATGTTCCCAAATTAAATTTAAATCTTTTATCTGTATCTCAAATTTCTGATTATAGGTGTAATATTTCTTTTTCTTCTCATGGTTGTTGGGTACAGGATCGCCAGTCAGGCAAGCTGATTGGGGAAGGCCATAGAGAAGGAGGACTCTATTACATGGATTTTTTGGAAATGCCGAAGAAAGCTTTTTGTTATAATATTCAAAAAATAGAGTTGGAACTGTGGCATAAGAGACTTGGTCACCCACATATAACCAAAATCCAACATTTTCCAAATCTAGGGAAATTTTGTAACTATGAATCATTTGATTGTAAAGATTGTATTCTCGGCAAAATGAAAAGATTACCATTTCAGAACAGAACCTTTTTCTCTTCAAGACCACTTGAATTAATACACTCGGATGTTTGGGGTCCTGCACCAGTAATTTCTAAAGGAGAATTTGTTTACTATGTTATTTTTGTCGATGATTTCTCCCGACATACGTGGATGTACTTTCTCAAACATAAGTCTGAAGTATTTTCATACTTTCAAACTTTTCATAATATGGTTAAAAACAAATTTCAAAATGATATTACTATTTTCGCACAGATTCAGGGGGAGAGTTTTTATCCACAGATTTTCAAAATTATCTTAAATTGCATGGCATCACACATCAAAGATCTTGTCCTTATACACCTCAACAAAATGGACTGGCAGAACGAAAACATCGTCATATTATAGAAACCACTAGAACTTTATTAATAGCAAATCAAGTCCCTAAAGACTTTTGGGCAGAAGCTGCCTTAACTGCCACCTATCTCATTAATAGGATGCCATCTTCTTCGTTACAAAATATCACTCCCATTGAAAAACTTATGAACATTTCTCCAGACTACTCTAGATTAAGAATATTTGGGTGCAAATGTTTCATATTTACTGACAAAAATGATAAACTTTCCCCTCGTGCGATTCCCTGTGCCTTTTTAGGATATGCTGAAAACCAGAAAGGTTATAGATGTTTTGACTTCAAAAATAATAAACTATATGTGTCTAGAAATGTTTCCTTTCTTGAAAAGGAGAGCTTCTTTGATTTTAGAAAATTAAAAGACGTCACTGAGTACTCCTTTTTGCTAGATCTAACATCAACATCTGATGAATATGACCTTGATTGTAACTTTGATGATGATCCAAGAATTATTGATCTTAATGTTGAAAATGAAGAAGTTCATAGAGATACTAGTATTCAATATTCCAGGCGACAAGAGTCTAATACTCCATGTGCACTTGAGAAATATTCTAACATTCCAACTAGACAATTATCCCGAATCTCGAGGCCTCCAGAAAAGTTTGTATCATACGAGTCTTTCTCACCCACATATAGGGCAGTTATTGCATTAATTCACTCATATGAAGAACCATCCACATATTTTCAAGCAAAAAATGATATCAAATGGATAGAAGCCATGAAAGTTGAATTAGATGCACTTGAAAAGGCTTCTACATGGAATATTCAAGATCTTCCTCCAGGGAAGAAAACTATAGGATGTCGATGGGTTTATAAAATTAAAACCAAGAGTGATGGTACTCTTGAAAGATATAAAGCCCGTTTAGTAGCCAAAGGTTATGCCCAAGAATATGGGATTGATTATGAAGAAACCTTTGCTCCGGTGGCTCGTATGACTACTGTCCGAACCTTAATTGCCTTAGCTTCTATCAAAAAATGGTCTATTTTTCAAATGGATGTCAAAAATGCTTTTTTAAATGGAAAGCTAGTTGAAGAAGTATATATGGAACCCCCTCCTGGTCTAAGTATTCCTAAGGGTAAAGTCCTTCGCTTAGAAAAAGCTCTTTATCTACCGATTGAACCTTGAGTGATTGTGAAATGTTCCCAAGAGGCTAGGTCTTCGACCAACCTTCATCCAGCAAATAAGGCATTAATCAAAACTTCTGGTGCTTTGCGGCTGAGGGCGTCAGCCACGACGTTCGCCTTTCCTTGGTGGTAGGAGAGGGTGAAGTCGTAATTCTTGAGGAATTCTAGCCAACGCCGCTGCCTCATGTTCAATTCTTTCTGCGAAAATAGATACTTAAGGCTCTTATGATCGGTGAATGCTTCAAACTACTCTCCATACAAGTAGTGTCGCCATATCTTTAGTGCGAACACCACCGCAACTAACTCTAAATCATGAGTTGGGTAGTTCTTCTCGTGAATTTTAAGTTGCCGAGAGGCGTAAGCGATCACTTTCCCATTCTGCATCAGCACGACCCCTAGGCCTGACCCAGAGGCATCAGTATAAATCACGAATCCGCCTTTACCAGAAGGTAAGGTCAAAATAGGAGCACTGGTAAGTCGCTCCTTCAATAACTGAAAACTCGCCTCGCACTTCTCGTCCCATAAGAATCTAGCCTCTTTCTTCAGCAACTTCGTCAGGGGTAACACAATTTTTGAAAAATCTTGAATGAATCGTCTGTAGTAATCCGCTAGTCCAAGAAAACTCTTGATATCACGTGCGTTCTTTGGTTGCTGCCAACTGAGTACAACCTCAACCTTTGCAGGGTCCACAAACACTCGTTCCTTAGAAATAACGTGTCCCAGAAACATGACTTCCTCGAGCCAGAATTCACATTTAGAAAACTTGGCATACAAACGTTCCTTTCGCAGGGTCTCCAACACGATGGTTATGTGTTCCCGATGTTTTTCCTAGGGAAAGGCACTTATCTTAAATCCTCCCAAGAACAGCCCCCCTTCATGCCATCGTGACAGAGATAATAGTATTATACCATTATGTTTTAGATGCTTTAAAAAATGGGACCAAAATGGAAGATGAACCAAAATGGGTGCTGTTCAACTCCTTAATGAAAGTATGGGATGATTCATTTATCTGTTGGAAAGTTTTTCTTCTTGTTGTTGATTTGTTTGAATCTTATTCGGAGAGGCTGAGAAAAGCCATTACGTCATGCCAGTAATCAGTAGTTACTGAATTTCTGATTCAGTAGTATTTCTCTGATTTCCTTTCTTCTCCGAGCAGATTTATGAGATGAACCCTCAACTTATAGGCTTGCATCCCTATGTTAGACAACATGTCCAGTTTTTAAGCAATTTGCGTGCTCAGAACACTAGGCAGCATATATTGACAATGCTTGATTAGATTTGGCTGATCTAGGCGTTGTTTGTATATGCTATCTAATTGCACTTTGTCTGAATTTGGCTTGATATTTTAAACATGTCAGATTTGTGAGACCCTAGCTTTTCCTTATATGCTACATTTTAACTTGCGATTAGTCTGTTTATCAGCCATAATATGCCATCTTATTAGATCTGATTCAGTTTGGCTGCCTGAACATAGGAAGCTTTATTGAAACTGGCATGCAATGTGGGACATCTCCATGGGTCACCTATCGTATTTTATTTGTATGATTTCCTATGCCATTTACTGATGTATAATCACGGGCCTTTACATCTAGCTGATTGCTGTTGATCAAGTTGAATTGTTTGACAAGTAGTGGTTCAATTGACCTTTTTGTCTACTATTCTGTTTTGTTCCAGTTTATGCTTTATTTTCTGTACTTGTGCTGTTCATTTTGAATGGTTTAAGGATGACACGGTTCACGCATATTTAACTTTTTAGAAACCTTCGCTTGTATACAAATGGTTAGACAAAATTGGTGAACCACCTTCATTTGATCTAATAATGAAATCCCAAAAAATCACAGGCCTGGTTTGAAACTTCAGTTGGTGGCCATTCAGAGGAGGCTCGTATGGGCTCAATGACTCTGGAAAAATCAGTGTGCAGCTACAAGAGAACAAGCTCTTCTAACGCAGTTGAATCTGAAAACATATTATCTACTTATTTGTACATACAGATGGAGTATTGTCTTAAGTAAGTCAGTTTCAATTACTTGTTGACGAAGTTAATTATCATGATCTTTAAAAGTCTATTTTTTTACTTTATATAACGTAATTGCACATAGAGTATGTTTTTTTTTCTTGATTTAATAATACGTAGTGATACCTGGTTGTTTTGTGTAATCCAGTGTAGTTACAATGCAAAACGAATGCTGTTTGTTAGATTCTATTTGAAACATTTATCTCAAAATGTTTATCTTTTGTGTAATCAACTGTAGTTACATTTTATTTAAAACATTTTCTCTGTTAGCAATGCCTATTAAATGGGTCAATCTAAAAAACTGATTTTCTGTAAAAATGTTTACCAAAATAGAATGCTCGATATTTTTAATGTAGACATTGTGTTTAGGATGTTTTGTGCCTGATTTTGTATTGGCTGACCACGATGATATTCCCAGTTATTTTATGTCATTTGAAAGTTCATATCTATTAGAAAAAGCGTGATCTGATTGGTAGATTGAGTTCTCAATCGTAGATGACACTTAAGCTATTGATTGTCTGATGTGTGCATTTTTTAAAAAAATGAAAATTGAAAGAGAATGTAACGGATCGACAGATTTCAACCCAAAAATACTATTTTTTTTATAATATTAAATATATATATATATATAAATATATTTTAAATGTAATAATGCAACGGTCTTCTCAACGGAGTCGTTTCAACCGTGTCAAGTACTAAATGGCCTGCCTGAGCGCAAGCGCGAGTGTGTCTTAGCTTCCTAGTACCAGATCCAGTACAGAACCACCGTCAACGAATCTGATTGAACCATTACATAACATAAATGATTAAACCAAGTTTTTCATGCCTTAATCGAATTAAGCTTTAGAGTGTCAGTCTGTGCATGCATCGGCGTTTAGTAACTCCGTAGAACAAAGTTCGAAGTTAAAGCATCCGAATGACAAAATCCAGTAAACACAACGAAAAGATATTGATTTTGGAAATCAATTTCATAAACTGGTTTCCTGGTTAAATCTCCCGGACACATTACATTTCAAACATTAATACCATCACATACCATGAATAGAAATTTACTAAACATTAAATAATCTCATTTCAGTATTGAACCGTTAAAGCAATTGTCCAATTAAATAGTCATTCAAATAATCGATAATCATTAAAGTTAAATGAGAGAAGGAGCCCTTGGGATCATAAAAAGCATCAGCATGCACAACCTCCTCTAGCATCCTGCACTTGCTCCAACCATCACATATCACCTGAAAATCATTGTATTTTGAAAGTATAAGACTTTGAAAAGTCCCAGTAAAATTCACACAACTAATGCAATATACAATATATAAAGCTTGCATGATATACATCAATAACTAAAGAACTGCATCAACATCAACTATCAACAAGGCAGATACAAGATTTCTACAAGATATTCATGCATCCATAATTCATAAACAAGTATGAAGAACAATCTCAAGTATCTATAACATCAATTCTAAATAAGATCAAGATATGTATCAACGAGCATGAATCTACAAAATTTCAGAAACAAGAATAAAATATAGTAAGGTAAAGTGAGCAAGTATATTATGTTTCACTTGATTATTCATGTCTATCAGGTATGCATAGGACCAACACAAACACAACCCAGACTATATAGGGGTGTTTATTATACTTTGTATTTTAATTTCCTCGAGTAGGATACTGAGTAGCATACTTCCCCAAGAGTGGAGTCAGACCGTGAGAGGAAGCGGCGTGCTCCGAGAGAATCTACCTGGAGCCACAGCCTCAGTCCGCCATGATGATCATGATCACTCACTTCTTAAAGCATAATCCATATGCATTCAAGACATACAAGTCATCGCATATATATGCCTCTAAGACATTTAGATGATTGCATTATTTTTATATGTGACGAACGCTTTCTGATCTCCTGCCGGAAGATTGGTTCTCAGGTTCATCAGTAATGGTGAGAATACTTTTTGTTGCTCTTCTCAAATAGACTGGTCCTGAAAACTTCTCAATCTCCTTAGGCAGTAAATTGTCAATTTCAGTCTCAGTTGTGCAAGGTGTTTCATCTGGCACAAGGGTAGGCATGGGATGTAACGCCCCAAAATCTTAACCCAAATTTTGAGAAATTTTTTTTAATACAGCGGAAACAAGTCATACCGTAGGGCTAAGCATTTCAGAACATTACAGATGGAGCAAGACCAAAACATTCTTTTCATTCCAATATCAATGAAAATTAAGATCAGAGTTCTCACACTATCCTTGAAACAGTAAATCCAAAACCCCGATCAGAGCCTCATTCTGCAGCCGCTCCTAACTCCAATTCTTCACCTGAAATTTATAGGAATTAGACTACAACTGTCTAAGTAGGAAATCCGTAACTTTTAATGTGGTACATCATGAATCCAGTATGTGATATGGGTGTCAAGTATAATGTTCAGTATATATACAAAAAATAAACAAAAAATAAACAAAGGTATAACTATGACAGTAAACGATTGACCAGAAGTTAACTGGCAGGTAACATCAATAGCAACATTTATATATCTCACAACCACAATATGAATCCACACAATTATTTAGAGAAATGCAATTATGACAATTCATAATTCAAGTCCGCATTCATACCACAGGGTACCTCCATTATGCATAAAGAAATATTAAACCATACCATGATGCACAATTTTAGTACAACAAGACATTTAACATATACCAAATGTTAAACATCACGCCTCCACCAAACATATAACAATTAAGAAAATAGATAACATATGCATGTTTTAATGCATAGCAGGAAAATGCATGACTTGTGCGAAATGCATGGATCCTCTTATTATCTTTTATTTAAGTTCCATCTTTCCATATGCATGCCCTATTAAATGCACACAACTTTAAGTTCCTCTTTTTAATTACCGTTGCCCGCGGATACACCAAACAGGTACAAACCCCGAGGTCAAGTAGGGTTCTCGGGGTAGCTTAACACACAATTTGTATCTTATTACCGGGTTCCAAACTTAGCCCTCGACCGATATCAGGAAACAACACCATCCATCAGAACCTTGGAAAACAGCATCCAAAGTCGGGGACACCAGGGAAAACAGCATCCACTGGCGCCACTTTCTTGGTTTTGCAGGCACGATTCTTATAATCGGCCCCCATTTAAAAATCGGGTCGGGTTCGGGTCCGAACCGCGTGACCCGCTATGCCGGATCCACCATTATGTGGATTCAGATAGCTCTCCCCTAAGTCCACGATGAACGTGGATCCGTAACGGCTTATGGATCTACAGGTTGGATCCATTTGCGTCCAACCATGGATCCAACCCTAAGTAATTCATTTTTTTATACTAATAGTATTCTCTTAAAAATAATTTTATTTATTTATTTATTAAATATTGTTATTATACATATATATTTTTAACACTCCTTTATAGATATATCCCCTTTTTGGATCCGGGTAACGGATCCCGATCCAATAGGAATAAAAATACCCATCGTAAATTTTTTTACGGGTATTACATGGGAACAACACCGCAACCTCATGAACACTCTTCATTGGTGTTAGCAAACCAGAGTTATCGGAAACGCCTAGGTAAGAGGGGCAGCGTGAAACGTCGGGCTTCCAAAACGTGCGGGGAAGCACCATTTTTTGGGAAGCATGCTTCCCATCGTGCTTCCCCTATTTTTTTTCATTTTTTTTGTATTTTTTTCTCTTTTTTGCTTCCCCCTCGCTTCCTAGGTCATTTCCAAGACGATTCCTTATTCGCTTCTAAGTCGTCCCACGTTTCCTAAAATTTTGAAAGTGCCTCGCTTCACGCTCCCACTTCCTCAACTGGCAACCATGTAGCAAACAAATCGACATTCAACCATGGAGGTTAAACTTCAACATTGTGATGCATATTCTGTAAAGAATGCCAATCTTCAAAATTTGGCTTATCAAATACCATATTTTTAGAGATCTTAACACGCTTGGACAGAGGTTTATAGCACTGATATCCCTTGTAATCATCCACATATCCCACAAATCTGCACTTAGAAGCTTTATCCTGAAACTTGTTTCTTAATGATTTGTCAATGTGCACATAACAAACACAGCCAAAAACTCGTAAACAATTATAATCTAGGTGTTGTCTAAAAAGAGTGTAATAAGGAGATTTGTTTGCTAAAATAACCATCGACAAACTATTTATAATATAAACAGAAGAATGAAAAACTTATGTCCATAACTCAATGGGAATATGACTGTCATGCAACATACTCATCACACTCTCAACAATGTGGTGATGCTTCCGTTCGACCACACGATTCTGTTGCAACTTATACCATTATTCTAAAGGCAATAAAATCATTTGAAGAGTACTCACCTCCCTTATCACACTGAAAATTCATAATGTTTGACGAAAAATGAGTTTTGACAGGTATAAAAGGTTTTGAATAATTGAAAAAACTCAGATTTATGTTTCATGAAATATATCCAGGTATAACGAGAATAACTATCACTGAAAACAACATAGTACCGAATTTCTAAAAAAGAACAAATAGGTGCAGGACCCCATATATCAGAGTAGATAATCCTGCATTGCGTCATCGACTGTCAGAAGCACCTATTCGTCACTTGCCCATAAAATGAGTCAATTTCACGAAAAACTAGTAGGTGCGCAAAGAAAGGTAGTAAATAACAAAGTACTAAAACAAAGTAGGATAAACAACTATTGTTGTAAAACCCGAAAAAAAAAACTTGGAATCGGGTCGGATCCGGACCCGGACCCAACCTTGAAGTAAACAAGAAACAATGGTCAAGAATCTTTTCCCTTAGCTCTGATACCAAGTTGCAACACCCTAAAATTTCAAACTTGCGAACCATTTCAGAAAATAGGCAAGAGACTAGAAATATCTCTTTCCTTCAGAGTTTGTTTATGAAATCAGCGGAAGACTATACTTTTGTTAAATTCAGAAAGGCAAGCTGACAACTTTAGGTGCGTTAGCTAAAAGAATCAAAACGCACAAACCATGCTACTTGGAAAAACCACTTCCATTAAAAGAAGTTTCCAAACAATACAAAATTCAGATATCCCAAGGAAAATCTGTTACAAAACCCAAAACGTACAGGACACGAGCTAAGAACAGGAAGAAGAAAGTCTTGAAGCCATCTTGCCATCACGTTATCGCCCGTGGTGTACCTAATCATCACCTGTACCCATAGAATGAGTTAGTTTCACAAAAAACTAGTAGGTGCACAAGAGAGACGACAGAAAACTGAATTATGTACATTTAATTTAGCAGGTTACGCAGTTTAAAGCAGATATGCAGTTAAACAGGTAAGCAGTGCAAAACAGGTATGTAGTGCAAAACAGATAGGTAGTGTAAAACAGGTAAGTAGAGCAACTGTCAAAACGTAGCATGACGATTCATTTGATCGTAAGCTGTGAACTACCACGCAACAAGCAAGTCTCACGACCCAACAACCAGTGTGAACAGACTTTATGTTTTGATATTACTGGCCTGCGGGTACGCACAGGCAAAACGTAGAAACAACTGTGACTAGTTCGGGCGTCTGTTATTCTATGTATTTTCAATAACCCAAATAACTAATTGAGTCTGCTCCTAAAGGGATGACTTTAGCCGAGAGAGGATTCCCCAAAGGCAGGTAAGCAGTGCCACAGATGCATCCAACTTCTGCAGAAGTGTTGAGCTAACTATTGTAACCCCTTTCCCCTAACTCCAATGACTGGGAAGGCCGGATCATTGTTCGTGGGGTGGTTGTTAACAACCTATCCATTGGAGTTTTGTACCGCTCTGTCCACTCCCTTGACAGACAACAAGAAGCAAATGAGTGCATTAGGGGTTGCTTAACTAACGACCCATCCTATGTTGTGGTCTTTAAACCACTCAAGCATCTAGCCTGTGAAGGCGATCAATCACCATTTAAGTGATTTTCGAGGTCGCACGACCGTCTTATCCGATCATCGTTGTACCAGCGTGTAGTGCACGACTACAAGTACTCTAGGATGAAATGGGTATAGCTCCTCAATAGGAGCCTCAACAGAAGTGTTTCACAAAGATGTAATGTTTCTCAAACTTTACTTTTCACATTCTTTATCTTTTGAAACAACTATCAGCTTTTGCCAACATTTGGCATGTGATTTTCTAGAATCTCATCCGCTATCGGGGTATCTACATGCCTCGCATGACTCGATACCGACCTCGATAGACGGCATACAGGTTTCTCAACAGAACCCCTGCTAAGAAGTTCGCTCGAACCCCAACTCGTCTGCAGGACTGCATACTCGAAGAACCAGGATTCTTGTGAGCTATCCCTCTCGTTAGACGAGGATGCATCACTAACTCCCGACTCAACTCTCGACGCAAGAGGGAGAGTGATAAATGCCTTTTTGCATCCTCCACGAGGATGACTCTAAAGCGTATACAATGAGTGAAAACCTGAGTGTCATCTGCAATAGCAAGGTAGTAACAAAGCATTTGCAAAAGCAAGAGCTGAGCGCAAAGCGCGACGGCAAAGTAAAGACTGTAAGTAGGAGTGCAACGTAAACCTGGGTGCAATCCGCGACGACAAAGTAAAGACATCACAGAAAGTAAAGGACAAGGATCGCGAAATAGCATCCTTCAGTTAAGTGCATACTAGTATAAATATATATATATTTGTATATATATATATATATTTATTTAATGATTATTTTTAGTTAATTTTACTTAATTCAATTGTCCAAGTCCTCCATGCAATCTTCCCCTACCTCGGAGAGTTGCAAGCTTGCTGGCGTCTACGGGTGTAAATGATTGACGACTCAGGTCGTGGAATGCAAGCGGGATCCGTCGTAACTGCAAATATGCGATATTACCATGCAACCAAGGCTAAAGCAAAAACAAGGAGAAGACTCGACTTCTCCGATACATAGGGTTGGGGCAAGGCCGAACGACTCTTGTCGCCAAAAGAACAGGTGCAGGGGCCATGGGCCCCTGCTGGTTATTTAAAAGGGAAGGGGCCTAAAAATTTTAAAAGGGCAGGGAGCCAATGGCCCCTGCTGGAACAACAAAAAGGGCAGAGGCTCAACAGCTAGTGTTGAGCCCTCCAAGTTGACTTTGAGTCAACAAAAAATAAAGACAAAAAAAGTGAAAAGAAAAAAGAAAAGGAAGAAAAGTAAAAATACAAAAAGAATTACAACATATTCATAATTATGAATATGCACAAAAGGAAGAGAAATGACTAAAATACCCTTGTGGGTTTTACAAGAAAACAAGGAAACATATATATTTACATATATATATATATATAAAGATAGATACATATATATGTATATATGATGTATATATATGTATATGTATCTCTCTTTATATATATATATGTAAATATTTACATAAAGAGAGATACATTTTAACACCCTCCCTCAAACTTAGGGTACAATGACCGAAAGTTTGCTAAGGAGAAAGTTGAATCTTGGAGAGCAAAGCGCCTTGGTGAAGAAATCTGCCAACTGATATTCTGAAGTTCCATAAGGAAGATCGATGACTTTTTGTAGATATGCCTCTCGGACATAATGGCAGTCCATCTCAATATGCTTTGTCCGCTCATGAAACGTGTGATTCTTAGCAATATAGATTGCACTCTTATTATCACAACACAACTTTGTGGGTTCTTGAATTGGAATCCCCATGTCTTGCAGCAACTGATGAATCCAGACAATCTCCATAGTTGTAGAAGCCATGGCTCGATATTCTGCTTTGGTGGGTGATAGAGACACCTTATGTTGTTTCTTACATCTCCATGAGATCAGAGATTCACCTAAAAAATGCAAAAGCATGTAGTGGAGTGACGATTATTTGTGTCACCTCCCCAATCAGAGTCAGTATATGCAATTAAATTTAACTCAGAAGATGAGGAAAGAAAAACTCCCTTGTTTAAAGTTCCCTTTATGTATCTGATAACTCGGAGAACGACACTCATATGAACGGATGTAGGAGCATGCTGAAATTGGCTTGCAGTATGCACGGCATGAGAGATGTCCGACCTTGTGATGCTAAGATACATTAGAGATCCCACAAGTTGCCGGTAGGGGGTAGGATCCTCCAAAGGTTTCCCATCATCGATCTTCATTTTTGATCCCACAATTTCAGGGGTCTCACAGATTTTATCATCAGTAATACCTGATCTGTCAAGAATCTCACAGGCAAGTTTAGTTTGAGACAAAAAATAGCCTCTATGAGAGTAGGCTACCTCGATACCAAGAAAGTAAGTCAGATACCCCAGGTCTGACATTTTAATCCTTTCTTTTAAAGTGGTTTTAATGTTTCTGATGCCCTTTATGTCACTACCTGTTATCAACATATGATTAACATACAACAATAAAATCACAATTCCTGCATCAGACTTTTTGACGAACAGAGCAGTGTCAGTGTAGCATGAGGAAAAACCATTTTGAACCATCACATCATTAAATCGATCATACCAAGCCTTAGGGGCTTGTTTTAAACCATAAAACACTTTTTGCAAACGAATGACTTTCCCCTTTGGTACGTTCATACCAGGAGGAGCATCCATTTAGACTTTTTCATTAAGGTCTCCATTTAGAAAGACATTTTTAACATCCATTTGGTAAATATTCTATTTTTTAATAGATGCAATGGTGATCAAACACCTTACAGTAACCATTCGTGCAACAGAAGCAAAGGTTTCTTCGTAATCGATGCTGTATTCTTAACTATATCTTTTTGCGACAAGACAGACTTTATATCTTTCGAGAGTGCCATCACTCTTGGTTTTGATTTTAAAAACCCATCTACATCCTATTGTTTTCTTTCCTTCTGGAAGACATTGAAAAACCCACGTTTTGGCTTTGTTGAGGGCTCTAAGTTCGTTGTCCATGGCATCCCTCCATTCTATCATTTCCTTAGCTTCTTTAAAATTTCTAGGTTCTTGATATGAGTGAATGACACTAAGACATGCCTTATGCTTTGGAGAAAAAGACTCATAGGATATAAATCTAAAATGATTTTTCCTAGATCTTTCAGTTCTTCGAGACTTGTTGGAAGATTCACTAAGGTCACTATATTTCTCTATTGCACTTCTAAAAGTGCTTTTATCTCTATGTGTATAGGTAATTGGTTCATTTATCATTTCTTCTTCATCATGAATGGTTTGAGGAATACTTTCACTTATATCCTCATTCTCATTTAATTCATCATCGCTAAAAAAATCTTCATTTCTAGATAATAGTTCAAACAAAAAAGAGTAATCGGCATTATCTTCATGAGTTTTGTGTTCTTCAAAACCACTTATGTTTTCTAAAAAGGTTACATTTCTTGAAACATATAGTTTATCATTTTTAATATCATAACACCTAAAACCTTTTTGGGTTTCCGAATATCCCAAAAACGCACAAGGAATAACTTTGGGAGATAATTTATCATTCTTATCGGTGAGAACAAAACATTTACAACCAAAAATTCTTAACCTATTGTAATCGGGTTCTTTTTTATACAAGATTTCATATGGAGATATTTGCTTCAAGTTTTTGGATGAAAGTCGGTTGATGAGATAAACCGATGCAAGAGCCGCTTCGGCCCAAAATCTTTTTGAATTTTTTTTAGAAATTAGCAAAGTTATTCTAGTTTCAATTATGTGTCTATGTTTTCGTTCGCCCAACCCATTTTGTTGGGGAGTTTTGGGACAAGACCTTTGATGAACAATCCCATTATTTTCAATATAACTTTTGAAATCATTTGAGAGATATTCTCCCCCGGAATCGGTTCTAAGAATTTGTAATTTACTATTGAATTGATTTTGTATTAACATGTGAAAAACCTTAAAAGTAGAGAAAACCTCATGTTTATGTTTGATGAAGTATATCCAACTATACCTTGAGAAATCGTCCACATAAATAACATAATACGAAAAACCTCCCTTAGACACAACGGGTGCCGGTCCCCAAACATCCGAATGCACAATTTCGAAAGCCTTAGTTGAAAACATAGTTCTTTGTCCAAAAGTTAAGCTTCTCATTTTACCAAGAATACAATCATTACAATTGAAATTGTCTTTACATAAGGTTTTAGCAAAATGTAAATACGAAAGCTTGACAATATTTGGATGCCCAAGGCGTTTATGCCAAACATTTATATCCTTATGTTGGGCAACATTACAAAAAGAGGTTTTTGGAATTTGAAGAAATTCCATGAGATAAAGATCTCCCTTCATAGAGCCTTCCCCAATCAACTTTCCGGACCGACGATCCTGTATCCAACATTTATTTGATGAGAATTTGATATCACACCCATGATCCGATAGTTGAGAGACAGAAAGCAAATTTAAATTTAGTTTTGGTATAAATCTAACTTTTGGAATAGAAAAACCTTGTCTTTCAAAATCACCAATTCCTTTTATTTCAAGAGAAGCCCCATCCGCGGTGGAGACAAAAGAGGGTGACAAATTTTTTGAGTATTTAGAAAGTGAAAAAACATTTGGAGTCATATGAAAGGATGCACCCGAGTCTAAGAGCGAAATGAGTCCCTTCTTGATGTAGGAAGCTTCTAAAATATAGAATGAAGAGCCGAGTCTTCACTCCAACCACCACAACTTAATGGCATGCTTTACGAGGTACTCCAACGAAGAGAGAAAAAAGCACGATCTTCTTTTCCTTTAAGCCTAGCTCTGATACCATGTGAAAATATCTCAAAAATGAGATAAAGTGTGCGATAAGCACAACACCACCAATGTGCACAAATGCACAAGAACACTTAGAACAAATGTACACAAAGGTACAATAAAGAAACTCAAATGCACAAAGGCATACAAAACATAAAGAATTTTATTGAGAAGAATGGAGAACAAAAGCTCCAAGAAGTGCATTTTACAAAGGGGGAACTCCCCTATTTATAAGAGGAAAATAAGCCTTGGAGGGGCTCCACTAGCTGTTGGAGCCCCTCCAACGGTTAGAATTCTAACCGTTGAGAGGCTCAACAGCTAGTGTTGAGCCCTCCAAGTTGACTTTGAGTCAACAAAAAATAAAGACAAAAAAAGTGAAAAGAAAAAAGAAAAGGAAGAAAAGTAAAAATACAAAAAGAATTACAACATATTCATAATTATGAATATGCGCAAAAGGAAGAGGAATGACTAAAACACCCGTGTGGGTTTTACAAGAAAAAAAGGAAACATATATATTTACATATATATATATATATATGATGTATATATGTATATGTATCTCTCTTTATATATATATGTTGAGAGGCCTAACATTGCCAACGTCAGGTGTCTGGCGAGGGGCTCCGACGTGGTGTCGGGGAGAGAGAAACGAGAGAGGGGAGAGAGAGAGAACTCGGTAGGAGGTCTCCTGAGCATAATAGGAGACCCCCTCCCCCTTTCGTGCTTAAATAGAGCACGGGGGGTGGGGGGAGGAACGGGTCTGGATCTGGTAGGATCCAACCTAGATCTGAAACTTAGATTTTTTTTTTTTGAAAAACAGGGTTTTAAAGTTAAGGCCCTCTCTCTTTCTGCAAGGTGAGCCTTGGCCCTTCTCTCTCTCGTTGAAAATGGTGAGAAGCCCCCAAGAGTGTGTGTAGTGTGGGGTTTCTCTATAACTTTTAGGAATTTTTACCATTTTTTCTTTGTAATCGTTAAGTCTGCAGTGTGCAGTTTTGCACAATTGGGGATGTTTGCACAATTTTTTGTCTTTGGGTGCATACTGCATGCTATAAATGATATGCTGCACATTTTTTGACTTTTCTAAAAATTGGCATGTAGATTGTAGAATATGGGAGAGTCAGGAGTTAATTCACATTGTAGAAAACATAGTGTTATATTCAATATTTAAAAAAATAAAGTATAATTAAAAAAACACTAAAAAAATTTAGGTCCTAACCCGTCTGAGTTACCGAGTCGACCCACTGACCCGCAAGTCAGAGGTTGGGCAATCCGAGTCCGAGTCATGGGTTTGCCAATTATGGTTTCAAGTTTATGCTTTTGTTTGCTTATCTGCTTAGACCCACTCATTCAATACAACATTTGTCTTAGTAGAGATATTCATTTTTTTTGTTGAATTGTGAAGATTGCTGTGTTGTTTTCTTATGCTGACCTGGTTGTTCCTTGATGTCTGCAAGCAATCTTTTACAGAATTGTTCTTTAAGCTTGTCTCATCTACATGAGGTATTGTTATTGATGCAGTGAAGGTCCTGTTGCACCATATAAATGTTCTTTTTTTTTCTGAATTGATCTGTAACCTTTTGTGGGTACTTCTGTTTTTAAATTTCCAATCTTATTTCTAGAGATTTATTTGTGAATTTCTCATCATAGTCTTGTTTTATGTCAAAAAGGACTCTACGCCAGCATTTTGAGGAATCTTATACGGACCATTTTGACAAGGAATCTGCATGGCACATGTTTCGTCAAATTGTAGAAGGCTTGGCCCACATTCATGGGCAGAGCATTATCCATCGTGATCTAACTCCTAACAATATTTTCTTTGGTGCCGTTGGGGATATTAAAATTGGGGACTTTGGCCTAGGTATTACTGTTGTTTCTTTGTGCCATATTTTTTCTTTTTTTTTGAATCATGAACATTATGTGGACATATATATTTTTTTATCTGAATTTCTCAGTCAGACAGACTAGCAATATCCTTCATGATTGTGCTATGCATTGTTTTTGTTAGATTCTGTTCATTCTTACCAAATCTTGACTGCTTTTAATATATATGTTAAAAGTAATATTCATAAATCTAGGGGTGGTCATACGTAATTTAACATAATTACGTATGCCTAGTTGTAATCATGTTCAACCTAATCACCTATTTAAATAGGTGATTAGGGTTAATGGTTGATAAAAACTCTCTCCTCTCTCTCTCTCTCTCCCTTTTCTCCTCTCTTTTTTGCTTCTCTCTCTCTCGTCTCTCTAAAATAGATTAAAGGTGGTTAGTTGTAACATGGTATCAGAGCGGGTCTCCCTTCTGGGATGACGTTGCTGCTGATGATCATGGTGATACTGTTGCTGATCACAGATCGTGAAGGAGGATCGAATGTCGTGGATTGTGAACTGCTTGTGGATCTTGAAGACGCTGCAGTTGCTGATCGTGGAGAAGCTGCTGAAATCGTGAACTGCTTGTGGCTTGAAGACGCTGCTGCTGTTGATCGTAGATCGTGAAAAAGGATTGGATATGTGGATCGTGAACTACTCGTGGATCTTGAAGACGCTGCAGTTGCTAATCGTGGAGAAGCTGCTGCTGATTGTAGATCGTGTCTGATCATCGTGAAGCATAAGGAGAAGATATCAGATCTGAAGACATCGACTGGATTGAAAAAAAATAAATAGATCACGGTTAGATCGGATTGATATCGTCTTGGGCTTAAAATTTTTTAATGGATGCAGTTGAACTATTGCAGTCGGCGATCAGATCTAAAAATAGTGATCAGTCGTTGTTGAATGCCTGCGATCAGATCATTGCTGTGGAAGATTAAATGGTAGTTGTTCTAATCTTGAAGTCGATAGTCATTGTTTAATATTTTATGGTCATGGTAGTGATCTGATCACTATTCAGATCTGGAAACAAAGTATGCAGGAGACTCTTGTTGCACAAAAATAGTTGGGTTGCTAAAATTTTTTTTGCTGTCCGTGGTGAAGGAAATTTTTTTATGGCTGAGTCACGTGCTTTAGATAATAACCAAAAAGGAGAGGTCATTGGTGAATATAATGCCTTTGCAAATTCATTTTCATATGGATCTTCAGTTAAGCTAGATGATACTAATTATGCAAGGTGGTCTCGCACCTTCATGATGTCGGTTTCGGGTCATCGAAAAAAGCACGTCTTGTTGAAATTGGAACCCACTGAAAGAACAGGAAAATATGTCACTTGGGACGAAGACAATGACATCGTGATGTTATGGATAATGAACAGTGTACAACCTCATATAACTGATGGACTGATTTATTACATCTCAGCTAAACAAATGTGGGACAATCTCCGTGATACATATTCTCATGAAACTAATGTGAGTCATATTCTACAAGTTGAGCAAGAGATTTATCAGTTGCAGCAAGGAGATCAAACTTTAACCCAATATTATGCCTCTGTTAAATATGCTTTTGAGAGGCTAAATGCACACAGACCCTTATGCTGCACCAAACAAAAGTATTTGGAAGGATGTGATAGGCTCGTTCTGTTCGTCTATCCGACATATCTCGGGTAACCCCGAATTGGGGATTGAGCGAACTTCTTAGTGGGGGTTCTATTGAGAAACCCGTATCCTATTTATCGAGGCCAGTATCGAGTCATGCGAGGCATGTAGATACTATGATAGCGGATGAGATTCTGGAAACTCGCATGCCAAATGTTGGCAGAAGCTGATGGCGGTTTCAAAAGATAAAGAATGTCAAAAGTAAAGTTTGAGAAACATTACATCTTTGCGAAATACTTCTGTTGAGGCTCCTATTGAGGAGCTATACCCCTTTCATTCTAGAGTACTTGTAAACGTGCACTGCACGCTAGTACTGCGATGATCGGATGAGACGGTCGAGCGACCTCGAACAATGCTAAATGCACAATGTTGTAATGACATAAAATAGTGATTGATCGCCTTCACAAGCAAGATGCTCGAGCAGTTCAAAGACTAGAGCATGTAGAATGGGTCGTTAGTTAAGCAACGATTCACGCACCCATTTGCCTTTAGTTTCTGTCAAGGGAGAGGATGGAACAGTACAAAAACTCCAATGGACAGGTTGTTAATAACCACACCACGAGTAAAGATCCGGCCTCTTCAGTCATTGGAGTTAGGGGAAAGGGGACTACCAGACATTATCTTAGGTGGTAGATCCCATGAACTTCTGCAGAAGTTAGATGCATCAGTTGCCAATTAACTGCCTTTGGGGAATCCTCTCTCGGCTGAAAGTCGTCTCCTTAGGAGCGGACTCAATTAGCTATTCGGGTTATTGAAAATACATAGAATAACAGACGCCCAAACTAGTCTCAATTGTTTCTACGATTCGCGTCTGCGCGTACCCGCAAGCCAGTAATATCGAAACATAAGTCTGTTCACACTGGTTAATGGGTCATAAGACTTGCTAGTTGCTGGGTAGTTCACATCTTACGGTGAAATGAATCGTCATGTTGTGTTTGACAGTTGCACTGCTTACTTACTTTGCACTGCTTACTTGCTTTGAACTGCTTACCTGCTTTGAACTGCTTACCTGTTTAACTGTTGATTTGCTTTGAACTGCTTAGCATGCTGAATTAAATGCTCTCAATTCAGTTTCCAGTAGTCTCTCTTGTGCACCTACTAGTTTTTCGCGAAACTAACCCGTTCTATGGGTACATGTGATGATTAGGTACACCACGGATGATGATGAGATTGCGAGATGACTTCAAGATTTCTTTTTCCTTCTCTTAGCTCGCGTCCTGGACGTTTTTTGGTTTTGTCACGAATTTTCCTTGGGATATTTAATTTTGTACTATTGGGAACTTCTTTCCATGAAAGTGGCTTTTCCAAGTGTTTTTCAAGTAACATGTGAAGTGAGTTTTTGTTCTTTTAGCTAACGTGCCCAAAGTTGTCAGTTTGCCTTTTTGAATTCAACAAAAGAATCCTCTTCCGCTGATTACCTAAACTCTGAAAGAAAAGAGATTTTTTCTAGTCTCTTGCCTGTTTTCTGAAAGGTTCGCAAGTTTGAAATTTTTAGGCGTTACACCGCCACCGGCGACCTCCCGTCCGGCAACCCTCAGGTGACCATTACTCACCTCTCCTGTCTTCTCCTGTTGACGGGATCGGCACAGGCGACCCCGACCCAAGCTCCCTTCCGAAAACCCAAGGTCGGCAGCACAGCTCGTACGACGGATCCCGCTCGTGCCCCACGACCCGAGTCGTCAATCGCTTACACCCGCAAACGTCAGCGATGTAATAACCTCAATTTTTGGTAATTTATTTATTTTTATTTAACGAGTACTTTTCTAATTTGGGCCTCGGATCCGTTACCGGATCCATAAAAGAACGTGTAAATAACCCACAATGGGGTATTAAAACTATACTTATAATAGTTAAATAAATAATTAATAGTATAAAAGAAAAGAAAAACCGAGTATTTAAGGTTGGATCCGTGTTTGGATCCAAATGGATCCAACATATGGATCTAAGATCCATAAAATGGTCTTTATATCCATATTCATAATAAAACTAATAATATAATATATAAATAAAATTTAAATTTTTATTTTTAATTATCCGAGGATCCACAGTTGGATCCATATGGTTGGGGGTCGGGTTACGGGCCTCGGGTCCGGACCCGAGCCGCACCCCCTGTGTAACCCTTTTAAAGAAAGGGGCAACCCGATAAGGGTTGCCCGATAGGTTTTTAGCAGAACAGAAAAGGGGAAAGAGGGGGGGGGGGGTTACGCAGGCGTAACCGAAACCCCCACCCATCTCGGCGAGAAGGGGGGGGGGGGGGTTCGGCGATAAATGGGAGGTGGAAGAGGGGATGTCACCCTCTCCCCTCATCTCCCTCGTTTCTCCCTTCCCTCATCTCTCTCTCTCCCTCTATCGCTCTCTCTGTTGAGTTGGGTGAGAGGTCGCCGGCGAGCTGCGGCAGCCCACGTCCACCATTGCCGACCTCCAGCGATCTCCCCGTCACGGCAGCAACGAGGAGCAGCCCAGCTGACCGTGCCTCCAACCTCCAACCTCCGACCGCCGGAAAGATCGCCGGAAAACCAGCGAACAAGGTACGGGTTCCCTTCTTGATTCTGAATGAGAAAGAGGGTGCAAAATTTGCTTTTCATGGAATATTTTAGGGAAGTCATTAGAGATAGGCAGATTTGGGGGTTTGAGGTGTTAGAAACCCCAAATCGACAGCTTTGGGGATTTCGGATCGTTGATGGGTGGAGTTTCGGGTTATTGAACTACGACTCTCTGACCTTAGGGAGGAAGGTATACACTGACAGGATCCTTTTGAATAAACAACTCGATTACCGAAACTTTAAAAATTATAAAATAAAATATAATAACCATTTCAGACAAAAATTCAAATTTTTGAATTTAGCATCAACCAAGGAACGTCTGAATCTCATATAAATAGGATTTTTTTTTTGGTGCAGCAAGCTTAGATTTGATGAAAATGATGGTGAATATTGATTGTAGGCTTTATGTTACAATTTTAATGGTTAAGTAATTACAACCACTTGTTATGTGTAAATGGTGTATTAAGTTTAATAACAGTTTGTGATCTCTATGTTAAGTGCATTGTCTGTTCGATTTCTTTTGAAGGATTCAGTGTTCATCCGTGTTCAGTACATAACAGAAATTTCTTCATTTTGATTCAATTGCCAAACCCAAGACTCACGTGTGTACATTGGGTATTTTCTTACACACTGTTAAAATAGCAAAAGTATAGTAAGCAGCTTCTGTGTGAATCCAAGAATGAAAATCGACGACCATGGGTTCACTTCAGAAATTTTCAGGTTTAAGCAGGTTAAAACAAAAGTATACATATATTTCCTATGGTGATCCTAACTGTGAATAAACCAAGTCTCTAATATAGTCTTCTGCACAAACCCTTGAAACCCAACCGTCCCCGACCCCGGTTGCTGGCTGTAGATAGGCACTACACAAAAAAAAAAAGGGGGATTAATTAGTTTTGCGAGTGGTTCGGATGGACATGTCGGGTTCTGTCAGGCCCAGTCCAGACCTCGGCTGGACTGGTGCCGGCCCTGACAGACATGCCAAGTGGGATATATATATATGTTTCTTTGTGCATTTAAAAGCTGCAGACTTTGCAAGGTGCATGTAATTCAATACTTTTATTCACATGTGTTAACTTATATGATTTACTTTAGCATTTTATTATTTCAGGATTTGGGTTCAAATGCATGCGTAGCGAAAAAAAAAAATAGGAATGTGTATTGTCATGGGATTAAATTTTCAGATTTCGTTAAGTTTGGTTGAAATATCTTTATGCATGCAACAGAATGAAATTTGCACCCGCTTGCATTTAGTATGTAATGGGTTACCCGAACTATATGGCATAATTGGATTTTCATGTGCATGAATATAATGAAATTGGTATGCTATTATATGATCATAATGGCATGAGTGTTTGTATTGGGTTGATGGGTTTACACTTGGTTTGATTCGTGCCAGAGAATGACACTGCACACATGTCTAGGTTGTTTATAACATGCATGTTCATGGTAGTAATGCGTAGTCGTTTCTTATGTATGTAAAGACCAAAAACCATCATGCCTTGCATGTAGTCAGAGACATGATTCGTAAATAGAAGCATGCAATTAGCCTGGATATATGTGAACTCGTGCATATGCTTATGAGTTTATTGTTCCACACACATCTAGAAAGTTTGCATACACGAATGTGCACTGAAAAGCATGTGAAAAATAATGCATGGATGCATGCGATTGATGATTTTTGCTTATGGATGCATTGATGGTCAATTGGATAATCAGGAGCTGGGTGAGCCTCGAGAACCAGTTGTTCTCTGATTTAGTTATTTTGATGCATTGCAACAAATCAAATGTGAGATTTGTTGTTTTACCACACTGTTCTATGTTGTCATGGGCGGTGGTCCCGTGAAAAGCTTAGCATGCTGATGTGCAAGCTTATGTTATTAATTCTGCATGTAAATTTGCAAATGTACAAGAAATGAATTAATAACCAGATAAAAGAAAATAAAGAACAGTGTAATTCACTTTCTCCTTGATGTCCCTGCTTTAGCGTGAGAATCTTGGATATTGCGGTTTAGGGGAAACCGTGAGGATACAAAAACTCCGTGTGCGTTTTGTTGCCCCTGAACCCGATATTGAGGTTCTTCTCCTGGCCACGGTTTTAGGGAGAATCCGCCACTTTACCCGGGAGTGGTGTGTTAGTCACAGCTGTGAGTTTGTTTTGGTATACCAAGAAAGTGGCGCCAGTGGATGCTGTTTTCCATGGTGTCCCCGACTTTGGATGCTGTTTTCCAAGGTTCCGATAGATGGTGCTGTTTCCTGATATCGGTCGAGGGCTAAGTTTGGAACCCGGTAATAAAATACAAATTGTGTGTGAAGCTACCCCGGGAACCCTACTTGACCTCGGAGATTGTACCCGTTTGGTGTATCCGCGGGTCACTGTAATTAAAAAGAGGAACTTAAGGATTGTGTGCATTTAATAGGACATGCATATGAAAAGAGGAAAACTTAAATGGAAGATAATAAATTGTTCATGCATTGCACATAAATCATGCATATTCTTGCTCTGCATTAGTTCATGCATGTTTACCTGTTCACTTGGTTGTTTATGTTGATCATTGTATGATGTTGAGCTCTTTTGCATTTAATTACCTTATTGATTAAGTTGTGATCAATGTTACATATTTCGTGTTCCCTCCTGTTAAATGTTGCATGTTTAATTATGCATGAATGGTTAATTGACTTAGGAATTGAGTATAATCGTATTCCTCAAAATATTACATGGATCTTATTTATGCTCTTTTTCTTATTTGATTCATTAGGGAAACCTGTACGCAGAATTCTTAGGATTTCTGACCCTCTTATTTTATTGGTTTTTCTCAAGCACAGGTGATCAGTGAAGTCGACTCGCTTTTGAGGGATACGAGGGTCACATTTGTTTCAGACGACTTCACTTACGAACAGAGTGGCTCTACTGTTATTTTTTTTAGTTCTTCTGATTTCCTGCAATTTGATATTTCATTTTTGACATAGAACATATTACTCTTATTGATTCATTAATAAAAGAATTCAGTGGATTGGTTATGATTGATAAATGTAAGTTGCTTTGTGGTGTATAGTTATCCAACTGAAATTGAAACTGAAGGGACCCCAGGTCTTTGGGAAGTTTTCCGCGACTCTTAGAAAAAAAAAATTTATTTCGCATTTTTCAAAGGTAGGAGTTGGGGTCGTTACAAGCGAACTCGCAACTCCCCAAGGTAGGGGAAGATTGCACGGAGGACTTGGACGATTGAATTGAGTTTAATTAATTAAAAAGGACAAATAAATAAATAAATAAATATATATATATATATATATATATATATATATATATATATATATATATATATATATATATATATATATATATATATATATATATATATATATATATATATATATATTGTAACGCCCTGAAATCTCAACCCAAATTTTGAGGAAACTTTTTTTTTATAACAGCGGAAACAAGTACTACTATAAGGTTAAGCATTCCGGAACATTACAGTGGGAAGCAAGCAAACCATTTATTTCATTTTATTATCAATGAATAACAACATCAGAGTTTTAATGACATGTTCTAAAAATGAACTCAAGCTATCCCGGGAACAATAAATCTAAAATCTCGATCGAAGCCTCATCCCGCAACCGCTCATAAACTCTACCCATCACCTGAAAAATGGTAAATTATATGAATTAAACTACGGATGTCTAAGTAGGAAATACTGTAAATTTTCTCGCAGGTATTTCATGTGTCAAGTATGTGGTTTGGGTGCCAAGTTGATTTTCAGCATATACAAGAATAAGTAAAGATTTACGCTACGACAGTCAACAATTTATCAGAAGCTAACTGACAGGTAACATCAATAGCAACATTTAAATGTCTCATAACCACAGATACAAATTCATGCAATAATTTAGAGGTATGCGATTATGAGAATTAGATAATTCAGGAAAACATTCATGCAACATGAAACAGTTATTAACCATGCAGAATATACATTAATAATAGGAATCATAATGTAAGTAAGCAGTATATTTAACATGCATTAGAACTTAAACAACATGCATTCTTCAACATGTAACAATTAAAGGAATAGATAAAAGATGCATGTCCTAATGCATAGCAAAAATATGCATGATTTATGTGCAATGCATGAACACTTTATTATCTTTCCTTAAGGTTTTCCTTTTCTGTATGCATGCCCTATTAAATGCATATAATTTAAGTTTCTCTTTTAAATTACCGTTGCCCGCGGATACACCAAACGGGTAGAATTCCTGAGGTCAAGTTAGATTCCTAGGGTAGCTTAACACACAATTTGTATTTTATTACTGGGTTTCAAACCTAGCTCTCGACCGATATCAGGAAACAACGTCATCCATCAGAACATTAGACCTCCACATCTAATGTTGGGGAGACAAGTGACACCCACGTGCACAAGTGTCACTTGGTACCAAAACAACTGTGTCAAACACACCACTCCCAGGTAAAGTAACGAACTCTCCGTAAAATCGTGGCTAGGAGAAGGAACCTCAATATTGGGTTCAAGAGACAAAATAAAGCACACAGAGTTTTTGTATCCTCACAGTCTCCCCAAGACCGGACCTCTAAGCGATACTAGAACCTGCATGTTTAACAAAAAGAGCAGTGTCAGTATAACAAGAGTGAAATCCTAACTTTATCATGATATCACTGAAACGATCATACCAAGCCTTAGGGGCTTGTTTAAGACCATACAATGCCTTCAAAAGCGGAAGTGTTTGACCTTGCTTAATATTTATTCCGGGTGGCGGATCCATATAAACTTTTTCACTTAAACTTCCATTTAAAAAAGCATTTTTTACGTCAAGTTGATAAATAGGCCATTTTTTGGTTGAAGCGACAACTATTAAGGTCCTGACACTAGTCATTCGAGCTACGTGAGCGAATGTTTCTTCGTAATCAATGTCATATTCTTGGGAGTATTCCTTAGCAACTAATCTAGCTTTATATCGTTCTAAAGAGCCATCGCTTTTAGTTTTAACTTTGAAGACCCAACGACAACCAATAAGTTTTTTGTGTGAGGGTAGATTAGCTATTTCCCAAGTATTGGCCTTTTTTAAAGCATTTAGTTCAACTTGCATTGCTTCAACCCAATGAGGTATAGATTTAGCTTGATTATAGTGGGTCGGTTCAAAATAAGAATGTAGGGTTATTAAACATGCCCGATAGTTGGGAGTTAAGGAATCATAGGATACAAACCTATTTGGGGGTATTGATATTTTAGAAGAATGCCTAAATTGTGGTTCTTCAGTGGATTCAGAAATTTGAGAGTATTTTTCGAGGGCAATAATAGGATTTTCTTGATTTCTTCTTGAGTAAACATTTATATTGGTATCACTATCATGAACATTTATATTTGAATCACTATCATTTGAGAGTGTTATGTCAAGAGGGGATACCTCACGAGTATCGTCTATGTTTTCAAGAAAATCTTCTTGTATGTCATCAATAAGATCATATAAGAATATATAATCAATTTCATTTGTTTCTTCTATTTTATCAAAACCATTTTCTTCTTCTAGAAATGTTACATCTTTTGAAACATATAGTTTATCATTCTTAAAATCATAACATCTATACCCTTTTTGATTTTCACCATATCCTAAAAAAACACATTCAATTGCTTTTGGAGATAACATATCCCTTTTATATAGTAGGACAAAATATTTGCAACCAAAAATACGAAGACGATTGAAATCGGGTGAAAATTTAAAGAGTTTTTCATAGGGAGAAACATTTTTTAACTTAGAAGAGGGCATTCTATTGATTAGATAGGTTGAGGTTAGAACGACTTCGGCCCAAAACTTCTTTGGAATATTCCTAGAAACAAGTAATGTTCTAGCGGTTTCTATAACGTGCCTATGTTTCCTTTTCGCTAGGCCATTTTGTTGAGGAGTCCTAGGACATGACTTTTGATGGCAAATGCCATTTTGGGTTAAATAGCTTTGGAAGTCGTGAGATAAGTATTCGCCACCGGAATCGGATCTTAAAATAGATATGTTGCTTTGAAATTGATTTTGAACCTTATTATGAAAATCTTTAAAGAAAGTAAATACTTCCGACTTATGACTAAGGAAATAAATCCAAACATACCGAGTAAAGTCATCAATAAACGTAACATAATATGAATAGTCCCCTTTAGACATAACCGGAGAAGGCCCCCAAACATCCGAATGCACCAATTCAAAAGGCCTTGATGAGAGAAAAGTTCTAGTTGGAAATGGAATAAACTTCATTTTTCCAAAAATGCAATCTTTGCAATTAATTTCTTTTTCCTTACAAAATTTGTTTCCAAAAGGAAAGAGATACATTTTGGAATAACTTGGATGACCAAGTCTTTTATGCCAAGTTTCCATGTTTTTTTCCTGGATATAAGAACAAAAAAAGTTTGTAGGGAGATCAAGATGGTCCTTATAATAGAGGTCTCCCTTTCTATGGCCTTGCTCAATCCGCTTCCCGGACCGGAGATCCTGCACAAAGCAACCATTAGATGTGAAAGATATTTCACATCCATGGTCGGCAATTTGAGAAACCGAAAATAGGTTTAAATTTAGTTTGGGAAGAACTCTTACTTTTGGAACACAAAAATTTTGTGAATCTTTAAAAGAGCCAATACTTGAAATTTTCAAAAAGCTTCCATTGGCCGTAGAGACACAAGAGTCCTTTGAATTGGTGCAAACATCACTAAGTGCATTTTTATGAGGGGTCATATGAAAAGAAGCTCCGGAGTCAAGGATCCAAGAATACGTACCGAGTGATGATGTTGAAGCAATAGCCGCACCCGATGTGGAGGAAGAAACTTTTAGCATTTGTTGGAGAGCCATAGATATTTGTCCAAGAGTTTATTTAATGTCATTGTTCTTGCCTTCATCTTCTTTGGTGGTGGTTTCTTCAAGAGAGGCCACTTTAGGCTTGAAGGTTTCAATAAGCTTTGGACAAGCGGGTCTAATGTGACCCGACTCATTGCAATAATGACAAACAATCATTTTTCTTCCTCCATTGTAGTTTCCTTGTTTCCCAAAATGAGGAGGCTTATAGGTTCTAACATTGTTACCCAGTTTTGATACGGCAAGGACTTCATCAACATGCTTACTCATGCCAAGCCTTGTCTCCTCTTGAGTGATTTTGGCAATAGCATCCTCAATAGGAGGAAAAATAGATCTATGGAGAAGTGAAGATCTCACTTGCTCAAATTCGGGACGTAGCCCAAAAAGAAATTGAAACCATCGCTCTTGTTCCATTTGTTTTTGCTTTAAATCAATATCTTCCATAGAAGCCCATTTTGGCTCCAAGAGAACCAATTCATCCCATAGTGGGTTTAGGGCACTATAATAGTCTTGAATGCTAGAATCACCTTGCTTGGTGGTTCTAATCTTTTCTTGCAAGAAGTATGCTCTTGCAAGATCCTTTTGGGTATACATACCCCTCATAAATGACCAAGCCTCATTGGCTCTACGAAATTTAGCTATATTAGCACATACCTTAAGCTCCACATTGTTCATAAACCACGCAACGTTTTTTGCGTGATTGCTTTCCCAATCTTCCTTTTCCTTTTGATGACTTTAAATGGCCTTGAGGCGAGCATCTCCCTCAAGAGCCTTTTCTTGACCTTCTTCCACCTTCGTGAGCATAAGCTTAGGTTCTGGAACGGTCCCCATGACAAAACCCCAAAGTTTCTTTCCTTTGAGATTATTTTCCATTGCCGATGCCCACATCATATAATTCTTTCCATTGAACTTGAAAGATAGGTCAATCTTTGTCTCCATGATGTTGCCAAGAAGTGAGAAGATGTCCACTAAATATGAGATACACGAACCACACCTTTCCTTCAAGAATCGAGTGGCTCTGATACCATGTAATGAGATATTGCAGAAATATAAAGAGTGCATACAAGCACTTACAGCAATGAATAAAAGAGACAATATCACAAGTCCACAAAGGGACAATACAAGCACAAGCCTTTAAGAAGGCAACAATATACAAAACCTCTTATTGAAAAGAGAGAGAGCTCTCAAGAATGAGAATACACAAGGGGTTCACCCTTATTTATACAAGAGGGAGATGAGAAAAAAGGAGGGCCAAAGGGCCTCAAAAGGAGAGCCAAAAGGGGGCTCCCATAGAGTCGTTGGGAGCCCCCAACGTTCACATTTGTGACCGTTGGGGGCTCCAACGACTCTAAGGTTGGAGCCCCTTTAGGTCCTCAAAAAGAAAAAAAGAATTTAAAAAAATAAAAATAAAAATTACATTTATTCAAAAAAGAAAAATAGTTGTTTTCTAAAACAACTATGTGAAATTACAAAAATACCCCTATCGGGTATTGATGTAATAAAAAATATATATATATATATATATATTAGATACATTTTAACAGGAAGCATACTCCAAACATGGAATCTCTTGAGCATTCATATATCATGATCCATGATGTTTTAACAGAATGCACTTAAGCTGCAGGAGAAATAATGATACTAATCTCTATGCACAATACACTCGTACTGTTGGCATCCACATTCAGATAGATCAAATACCTATCAAATCAACTAGGTTGTTGGTATTCATAAGTGTAACAACTGCATAACAAAACAACAGGTTACACGTATGAGATGGGTGTTCATACGTCAAAACTTTGCTGGGTGTCCTACCAATACACACCAGATGGACAGTTTCTCAAACAAAACAATGTTGTCTCTCTGTCTCAGCTGGACAGACCATGCTGCCAAACAGTTCTGATTAAGTGCATATATCATCGTTCATGCATCAAATGACCGATTTTACAAGGTATTTTGATTTCCAAACAAAACACATATTCTCAAAAACTTATAAATCATGATTTTCAGCAGGGAACAAACAATAACAGTTTAATGATTGAGCAAGGCAAGATTTTTTTTCAAGAAGGCAAGTACATATTTTTTTTAACAGTTGGTATCTAATCTTGCCGAGATTTATCACATCAGATTTAGTATTTTCTGTGAGTACACACTCATTGTTTGCTGATATGGTAAACAGGGGACCAACGAAGGATTCCTGTGTGTGCAACTCAAATGCAGAATCGTGATTCTGCGTTTTTGCACAACTTAAACCCACTCATAATGGTCATGCTCAACGATTTCACCTCTTGAAACAGGTAGGCTACGAAATCTTAGTAGATCCTATATTAGAATCGAAAATCCCCAAAAAGATTTTGAACAGCAACACAAGGCATACTTGAAGTCAATACATATGCAAAAGCACAAAAACCCTACTATCGGCGATCCGAAATCCCCAAATCTGTCGATTTGGGGTTTCCAACACCTCAAACCCCCAAAACCCTCTTTTCATTAAGGATTTGCGGAAACCCCACACTACATGCTCAACATATGGTACACCTGAAGAAGAAAAACAGTAAACCTACACATTCGAAACCCCCAAATCGTAGATTTGGGGTTTTAGGTTTAGGGTTAACAGAAGCTCTACACCTCATACTCAACCCACGACAACTCACGCAGAGAAAAAGGAAAGTAAACCCTACCTCGTCCGGTGTTTCTCCGACGATCGGAGACGACTGTCGCGAGAGGATGGCCGACCGACGACGATTTCTCCGCTGCTAGCTCGGGTCGAGAGGGACAGAGAGGGGAAGACAGCGAGCGGATGTAACGCCCAAAAATCGTGGACTTGAAACCTTTTATGAAAAAGGTTCAAAGCTTTGAAATCAATCATTTATCAGAGTTTGAAACAGAAGTTCAACGGAAGATCAGGTTAAAAATAGCAAATCCATGGACCTTGGGTGCATTACAACACAAACTCCCCTTTACAAACCGATTTGCAATTCAAGTATATATTTTATTGAAATGAAAAGAAGAACGAAGTTTTGGTAAAACAGTTTTAGTAATCAAAAGTTTTAATCAGAAGAGATGCTTTCAAAGAAACTTTATACCACATTTACCAAAAGTGTCCCCAAGAGCGCAACGTCAGGAAAGGGGTCTCGCCCTGAACGCATCACGTCATCGTGCCATCGCAAGCTGTATAACCTGTTCACCACCTGCCCATGAAATGAGTCAGTCCCATAACAGACTAGCAAGGGTGCAAAAGACAAGAAAGAACAAAGATTGCAATAAGCAAGATAATCACTAGATCAAGCAGAAAAAAGCAAGACTAGCAGACTAACCTGCGAGTCTACAAGGCAAAACCTAGGATATCCAAACACTGCCTAAAGGAAGAAAGACCATAGGACGTAGATGGGTCTACAAGGCAAAAACTAAATGGGATGAAACATTAGAAAGATATAAAGTTAGGTTAGTAGTCAAGGGATATAGTAAAAAATATGAAATAGACTGCGACGAAATATTTGCTCCAGTTGCTCGAATGACTACTATGAGAACTCTCATTTCCATAGCATTAATTAAAAAATGACCTATCTTTCAAATGGATGTAAAAAATGCATTTTTAAATAGTAATTTGGATGAAAAAGTTTACATGGATCCTCCGCTAGGTTTGGAATTAGCACATGAAAAAAACTCTTCGGTTGCACAAAGCCTTGTATGGCTTAAAACAAGCTCCCAAAGCTTGGTATTATAGTTCAGTAATATGATAAAGCGACTTAATTTTAAATCTTGTTTTACTGACACTACGTTGTTTGTTAAGTCTTCCAATGCAAGGATGGTGATCTTATTACTTTACGTAGATGATATGATAATCATAGGAGATAATAGGCAGAGAGTTGATCATGTCAAAGATGTGTTTAAAGCCAACTTTGATATGACAAATCTTGGTTTTTTATGAGTGCTGTAATGAGAATTGTTAGATGTATTAAAAAATTCATTAATCATGGCTTGTTTTTATTGTCCTCTTCCTCATTGGAAGTCATTGCATATTTTGATTCTAACTGGGGAGGGGATGTAAATGATAGACGCTCAACCACTGGTTTATGTGTGTTTGTAGGTGATTCCCTAATTTCATGGCGATGCAAAAAACAGTAGAAGGTGTCTCTCTCCTCCACTAAAGCTGAGTATCGTGCCATGGCAATAACTACGTTTGAGTTGGTATGGTTGAGACAACTTCCCGAAGTCTTGGGAATTCATATTGCGGAACCTTCAAGGTTATGCTATGACAACAAGAGCGTTATATACATTGCAAGCAATCATACATTTCATGAGAGGACAAAACATATTGAAATGGATTGCCACTACGTTCGTGAAGAATTTTTGAGGAAGACCATCACATTGCTCTACGTTCCGTTTGAGTATCAACCAACAGACTTCTTCACCAAAGCACTTCCGTCTCCCATATTTCACTTCTTACTTGGCAAACTCTCGGTTCTTCTACCATGAGTTTGACAGGGGTGTTAAGATATATACTTATATATATATATACATTTGCTGTCAACCAAAATACTCAGCAAGGGTAAGGGTATTTCGGTCTTTTATTATAATAGGCGTCAACCCATTAGGGGCTGACAATCTTTTACTTTTATTTTATTTTGTATTTTTGTTTTTCGATTTTTGTGTTTTTGGGGCAGCTCCAATAAAGCTGTTGGAGCTGCTCCCAACTGTCATAAATATGACTGTTGGAGCTGCTCCCAACGGTCATAAATATGACGGTTGGGAGCAGCCCAACAACCATATTGGGCTGCTCCCTAGTGGATGAACTGCCGCCAATGAGGGATTTTCGCAAAGCTTGAATGTCGTCGGAAGATCGCCGATTGGATTAGGGACCACCAGTTGGAGACCAAACGAACCCTAGGGTTGCGAAAATAGGGCATCCGGATGCATCTTTTTTTGAAAATGCATCATTTTTGTCGTACAATATGGTCATTTATCGAAACTAGAATCCTCTGATATGACCAATATGCTCAGAAATCCAAAACAATCACTAAGAAATTGATGCATAGAAAAAATACTTGTGAAATCACCCAAAAATGCCGATGATGACCATTCTTGATTCTATGAACATCTAAAATCAAGATCTATCAACTCAATACCTAGGAATCGTACGGACGATGCCGACATCAGCTGCCCTTTGTGCAAGCTTCAGTACGAATAGGAATGAAGTCTCCTTTCATCCTCACCAATTTTCTCTAATCTTCTTCTTCAATGGCTCTGATACCGTAATAAATTAGAGCTAAGAGGGGAAATAGACTAGAGAAGCAACAAGAAGAAAGAATACGAAGAGAACTTCATTAGCTTCAAAAAAGAATAGAGAATACAACATATAGGGGACGACCCCTTAGGGTTACACAAGAAGACAAAAACAGTTGACTAAAGTGCCTATGGCTATGTTACAAAAATACCCTTCTATTAAAAATGTATGTACAAGATACTAAAGAGAAAGTGGTATCACAAAGAAAGGTGCTATGGCATTTCCTCGACAGTATAAAGTATAAGCATGGATTGTGCTTTTTATTGCAATATATTTTACCTAAATATTCCATAGATGTTATGTTACAGCAAACAAAGTTTTGCCTTGTTACTTTTGCACCAGTTTTGGTTCTTGTTTGGCATGAACAGGCCTTTCTTTTTCCTACTTAGTGAGCTTATTGCATGCTTCTATAAAGTGCAATCAGATACTAATATTGATGGTACTTGCTTTATGGGATCATTCATGTTTATGTTTGGTATTGATAGTCTTCAGTATGAATATTGTTGATTATTTGCTTCACCAGATATTGTATTCGCCATTTTGACGTCCATGCTCTTCATGACAAGTTAATTTTCTTCTTGGCCTGGGACTGATTTTATTTTCTGGGTTAAGAAGCAGAAATCTAATTCATTTTCGGTTGCTAATTTCCAGCTAAATTCTTGAAGTTCGAGCAGTCAGATTATGATCCATCATTTGGTAATGAGATTAGTGGAGTTTCATTGGATGGAACCGGTCAAGTTGGGACCTACTTTTATACAGCACCTGAAATTGAGCAGGGGTGGCCACACATAAATGAGAAGGTTATAATTTCTTAGGCCATTTCTTTTTTCATTACAAGCACTTACCTGATTTCAGCATGCATTGGCATTTTATCACATTCTTGGTTGGCCCTAGAATTTAAATAACAAAACCCCTTATTTTGTGGTGGAAGTACACAAATCAACTGTTTCGCTTCTGACACTTGTGGATCATTTTTCAGGTTGATATGTACAGTCTAGGGATTGTTTTCTTTGAGCTCTGGCACCCTTTTGCAACTGCTATGGAAAGGAATATTGTTCTTTCAGACCTGAAGCAAAAGCTGGCGTTACCTCCTGCTTGGGCTACTGAATTTCCAGAGCAAGCAGTTTTATTGCAACGATTGATTGCTTCAAGTCCTTCAGACCGTCCTTCTGCCTTAGAAGTTTTACGGGATACGCTGCCCCCGCGAATGGAGGATGAGTGGTTAAACGGTAATTTATTTAGTAAAAATGTCAGCCACCAACTTGGCATCTAATATTTGGTCGTCATTTGCTGGAAAATTAGCTGCACAAAATCTTCTCTCAGGATTTCACCTGTGTGAAATGAAATGGGGATCTTCGAAACACGAGCTTAGATTAACAAGTGCAAGTGTCAAGAATGACACTAAAGCATAACCCTTAAAAAGGGTATAACTGGAAACAAAATAAAAATAAAAATGTATTCTTTATTGATATGAAAAACCAATTGCTTAAGAAGCATTGGAGTAAAATACAAGAGGGGCTGCACCCCTTTATATACACAGCTGAAAGAGGACTCAATAGAGATGTTGGGCACAGTCCAACAGCTCTATCAGTCCAACAGCTCTATTGCTAGTCAAGTCTGGACATGACTTGACTAGCAACAGTCATTCTAGTTCAAACTGAACTAGATGACATAAAGACAAAAAATAAAAATAAAGGAAAAAAATAACAAAAAAGAAAGAAATGAAAAATGTATTTATATATATAATAATATAATATTATTATATATACATATATGTACAGTTTTACATTTTAACACTCCCCCTCAAACTTACGGTACAATGAGCGAAAGTTTGTCTAAGAGAAAGTGAAATCGGGGAGCAGCGAGAGGCTTTGTAAAGAAGTCTGCTAACTGATATTCTGAAGTGACATATGACAGATCAATTATCCCGTGTAGATATTGTTAAATTATGTAATCAAACTTGTAATTTCGTATATATATTTTATATATATAAGGTAATACATATACATATATATAATATATGTATATGTATTTACCAATTATATATATAAAATATATATAGTCATAGTAAGGGTAGTTTAGGAATTTTACACATATTCTTTTTCAAGAATATGTTTTTTGTATTTTCCTTTTTTTCATTTTCTTTATTTATTTTTTGCTTTTGCATTTAATGCATTGTACATGCATTGGGAGGGGCCCAACCCACTAGTCGTTGGACCCCTCCAACGGTCACATTTGTGACCGTTGGAGGGGCTCCAACGACTATGTGGAGCCCCTCCCAAGGCCTCCTCCAAAGCCCTATATATATGGGCAGCTCCTCCTGTATTTCTTAAGGGATTTGGGATTATAGCCCAACCTCTTTAGTGTTTATGAAACTTATGGGTGCAAGTGCACATTTGTGATTCGGTGTGTTGTGCACAAGTGTTCTTGAGTGTGTATGTTCACACATTTATTCTTAAGGTTGTTGCGTTATCGGCTAAAGTATCTTGTTGAAGATACTTTTACAGATATTCCTCTCTGACGTAGTGACAATCCATTTCGATGTGTTTGGTGCGTTCGTGGAATGTTCTGTTACTGGCAATGTAGATCGCACTTTTGTTGTCACAACACATTTGTGAAGCCTTTGTTGCTTCAACTCCCATGTCAGCAAGCAGTCGTCGGAGCCAAACTACTTCCATGGTCGTGGTTGCCATGGCTCTGTATTTAGCTTCGGTGGATGAGAGAGATACCTTCTGCTGCTTTTTACTCCTCCACGAGATTAATGATTCCCCTAAAAAGACACAAAAGCCAGTGGTTGAGTGTCTGTTATTGGGATCACCTCCCCAATCAGCATCAGTATATGCAATTAAATTAAGAGAAGAGGAGGAAGATAAGAAAAGTCCTCGTGAAAGAGAGGACTTGATGTATCTGATAATACGCATGACTGCTCCCATATGAACAGAAGTAGGAGCATGTTGAAATTGACTTGCTGTATGAACAACATTTGCTATATCTGGTCTGGTAATGGATAGATAGGAAAGTGCCCCGACAAGCTGTCTGTAACGAGTAGGGTCTGCAAGAAGTTCTCCATCATCAATCTTCATTTTAACATTAACAACTTCTGGAGTGTCAACTTTCTTATCATCAGTAATACCAGACCTGAAAACAATATCAAAAGCAAATTTAGTCTGAGATAATAAATATCCTCTAGGAGAATAAGCAACTTCAATGCCTAAAAAATATCTCAATAAGCCCAAATCAGTCATTTCAAAATGAGATTTAAGAAGTGTTTTGATTGTTTCAACTCCCTGTTTATCGCTTCCGGTGATGATCATATCATCCACATAGAGAAGAAGCAGAATGATCCCTGCATCAGAATTCTTAATAAACAAAGCAATGTCAGTTAAACAGAATTGAAAACCAATATCAATCATAACACGACTAAACCTATCATACCAAGCTTTTGGTGCTTGTTTAAGTCCATAAAGAGCTTTTTCTAAGCGAAGGACTTTACCCTTAGGAATACTTAGACCAGGAGGGGGTTCCATATATACTTCTTCAACTAGCTTTCCATTTAAAAAAGCATTTTTGACATCCATTTGAAAAATAGACCATTTTTTGATAGAAGCTAAGGCAATTAAGGTTCGGACAGTAGTCATACGAGCCACCAGAGCAAAGGTTTCTTTATAATCAATCCCATATTCTTGGGCATAACCTTTGGCTACTAAACGGGCTTTATATCTTTCAAGAGTACCATCACTCTTGGTTTTAATTTTATAAACCCATCGACATCCTATAGTTTTCTTCCCTGGAGGAAGATCTTGAATATTCCATGTAGAAGTCTTTTCAAGTGCATCTAATTCAGCTTTCATGTAGAAGTCTATTCATTTGATATCATTTTTTGCTTGAAAATATGTGGATGGTTCTTCATATGAGTGAATTAATGCAATAACTGCCCTATATGTGGGTGAGAAAGACTCGTATGATACAAACTTTCCTGGAGGCCTCCAGATTCAGGATGATTGTCTAGTTGGAATATTAGAATATTTCTCAAGTGCACATGGAGGATTAGACTCTTGTCGCCTGGAATATTGAATACTAGTATCTCTATGAACTTCTTCATTTTCAACATTAAGATCAATAATTCTTTGATCATCATCAAAGTTACAGTCAAGGTCATATTCATCAGATGTTGATGTTAGATCTAGCAAAAAGGAGTACTCAGTGACGTCTTTTAATTTTCTAAAATCAAAGAAGCTCTCCTTTTCAAGAAAAGAAACATTTCTAAACACATATAGTTTATTATTTTTGAAGTCAAAACATCTATAACCTTTCTGATTTTCAGCATATCCTAAAAAGGCACAGGGAATCGCACGAGGGGAAAGTTTATCATTTTTGTCAGTAAATATGAAACATTTGCACCCAAATATTCTTAGTCTAGAGTAGTCTGGAGAAATGTTCATAAGTTTTTTAATGGGAGTGATATTTTGTAACGAAGAAGATGACATCCTATTAATGAGATAGGTGGCAGTTAAGGCAGCTTCTGCCCAAAAGTCTTTCGGGACTTGATTTGCTATTAATAAAGTCCTAGTGGTTTCTATAATATGGCGATGTTTTCGTTCTGCCAGTCCATTTTGTTGAGGTGTATAAGGACAAGATCTTTGATGTGTGATGCCATACAATTTAAGATAATTTTGAAAATCTATGGATAAAAACTCTCCCCCTGAATCTGTGCGAAAAATAGTAATATCATTTTGAAACTTGTTTTTAACCATATTATCAAAAGTTTGAAAGTATGAAAATACTTCAGACTTATGTTTGAGAAAGTACATCCACGTATGTCGGGAGAAATCATCGACAAAAATAACATAGTAAACAAATCCTCCTTTAGAAATTACTGGTGCAGGACCCCAAACATCCGAGTGTATTAATTCAAGTGGTCTTGAAGAGAAAAAGGTTCTGTTCTGAAATGGTAATCTTTTCATTTTGCCGAGAATACAATCTTTACAATCAAATGATTCAGAGTTACAAAATTTCCCTAGATTTGGAAAATGTTGGATTTTGGCTATATGTGGGTGACCAAGTCTCTTATGCCACAGTTCCAACTCTATTTTTTGAATATTATAACAAAAAACTTTCTTCGGCATTTCCAAAAAATCCATGTAATAGAGTCCTCCTTCTCTATGGCCTTCCCCAATCAGCTTGCCTGACTGGCGATCCTGTACCCAACAACCATGAGAAGAAAAAGAAATATTACACCCATAATCAGAAATTTGAGATACAGATAAAAGATTTAAATTTAATTTGGGAACATGTCTAATTTCTGGAATAAAAAAATTTTTTGTTTTATAAATTTTTTCAAAATCTCCTATTCCTTCTATTTCAAGAGAAGTCCCATCTGCAGTAAAGACCTTTGACACACTTGTTTTATTTTTAACACATTTGGATAGACTTTGATTATTTGGGGTCATATGAAAAGATGCACCAGAGTCAAGAAGCCAAGAAATTTTACCTAAATCAGAAAAAGATGAGGCTGCTGCGCCGGTTGAAGCTTCAGATGAGGAAGAGGCACCTTTGATGAGAGGCTGAAGGATCTCCATTAGTTGGGCCAGGGAAACTGGTGCATCCTGATCTTTAGGCTCCGATCCAGCAATTGCAGCTCTTTTTTCTCTCAGCTCCTTAAGTTTGGGACATTGTGGCCTGTAGTGTCCCGGTTCATGACAGTGATGACAAATAACTTTCTTCTTATCATAGTCACCATTTTGTCGGTTAAAGTGAGGAGGCCTATATGATCGAACATGATTCCCTGGTCTAGACACGGCTAAAACGGAATCATGTTCAATTTTTAAAGAACCTTTCCGGAGACGATTTTCTTCCATTGTTAACTCTTCAATAGTTTCAACAATAGAAGGAATTTTTCCCCGGTGAAGTAGGGCCGATTTAGTGGTTTCAAATTCCGGCCTTAATCCAGTGATAAACTGGTAAAAATGTTCAGCATCGAGTTGTTTCTGACGAAGCTCGATGTCTTCGGCACAATGCCACTTTGGTTCTAAAAGGGAAAGTTCTTCCCAAAGTTCGGACAACCCATTGTAATATTCACGAATAGTTTTGTCTCCTTGTGTCATCATTCGAACTTTTTCTTGGAGGTTGCACACGTGTGCAATATCTTTAAGGGAATACATATTCTTAAGGTATTCCCATGCCTTATCGGCATGATCAAATTTGGCAAGACTTGAGCATTTTTTAATGTCAACGCTATTGATAAGCCATGACATTATCTTCGCATGAGATATTCTCCATTCTTTTCATTTCTTCTCGTATGAGGCAATAGCCTTGATTTTCTCTTCTTCCGATAGAGGGACGTCTTTATCTCCCTCCTTTTTAGTAAGAGATAGCTTAGGTTCCGAATCGGAACCATCCACAATCCCCCATAAGCCTTTTTCCCATATATGGTGCTTCATGATTGAAGCCCATGTTACATAGTTCGTATCGCTTAGTTTCATAGGCATGATGGTGACTTTATCATTGTCGTCCATCGATTACAAGGAGAGAAAGAATAGGGATAGAAGAGAAACAAGAAGGAAAATGAAAAAGAAAGAAAAAAAAACAATACAACAAGATGTGAAATCTTCTCCAATGAAGTGATAAAACACTTCTCTTCAAGTGGCGAACACTTTTGCAAATGGGCACAGAAACCGAGGCAGATTTTCCTCAAGATTTAGTACTTCTGCGGCTCTGATACCATGAAATGAAATGGGGATCTTCGAAACACGAGCTTAGATTAACAAGAGCAAGTGTCAAGAATGACACTAAAGCATAACCCTTAAAAAGGGTATAACTGGAAACAAAATAAAAATAAAAATGTATTCTTTATTGATATGAAAAACCAATTGCTTAAGAAGCATTGGAGTAAAATACAAGACGGGCTGCACCCCTTTATATACACAGCTGAAAGAGGACTCAATAGAGCTGTTAAGCACAGTCCAACAACTCTATTTAGAGCTGTTGGAATGTGTCAGTCCAACAGCTCTATTAAGAGCTGTTGGACTGTGTCAGTCCAACAACTCTATTGCTAGTCAAGTCTGGACAGGACTTGACTAGCAACAGTCATTCTAGTTCAAACTGAACTAGATGACATAGACAAAAAATAAAAATAAAGGAAAAAAATAACAGAAAAGAAAGAAATGAAAAATGTATTTATATATATAATAATATAATATTATTATATATACATATATGTACAATTTTACATTTTAACACTGTGCTAGTCTGGCTTTCTGTTTTTTGAGGAAATCTGTTGCCATCCAGAACTGCGATATTATTTCTGATAACGTGATGGTTTACCATTTAAGACAAGGTGGCTGCTTTCTTTCTTAGTAGAAGTAATTTGTATTTGAGTATGGCTTTTTCACTTCATCTCTTAAATTTTAGTTTGGTTATTTCAATTTAGGATTTCATAAGTCAAGCATTTGGAGAAATGATGAACATTCTTAATTGTGAGTGAGGAACTTTTGCCCAAAAGATGCATGATTTGACAAACTTCCAAAATGTACATTCTTTAGGCATCTGATGTGTAACAGCAAAAAAAAAATTGTTTTGATTTGGGCCAAATCCGGACCCGACCCGACCCGGACCACCGCCTCTCGCTGTCTTTTAAGACAGCGAGGCAAGCGGGAGGAGGGTTACGAAACCCTCCTCACCGCCCTTCCACCGCGACTCTCTCATCTCTCTCCCCGACACCCACCGCCTCTCGTCTTCCTCGATTCGCCGGAGACCAGCGTCAGCCCAACGCCGCCGGCGACTCTCTCCAGGTACGCTCTTCCTCCCCTACTTCTCCCTTGATCGTCTGTCTCTCTCTCTTTCCCTACTCGTTTCTTCGTTGCGCGCGGGGGGGGGGGGCAGGCCGCCTCTCTGCCCCATTGAATCACAGGGGAGGGGAAAAGCCCCCCTCCTTGCGATTCTTTTTAGTGAGGGAGGGGCGAAGCCCCTCCCTGTGCTGTGGTTGGTAAGGGAGGGGTTGAGCCCTCCCGATACCCTCTTGTTGCAGGGGCGGGGCCCAGCTCCTCCCTGCACCCTTGTAAGTAGGGGAGGGGCTGAGTCCCCTCCCTGCTACCTATTACACGGCAGGGGAGGGGGTCGGCCCCCTCCCTGCTTCTTATTATGGCAGGGGAGGGGGGTCGAGCCCCTCCTTGCTCTTTGTTTCGACAGGGGACGGGCCGAGCCCCCTCCCTGTGCCTCTTCACTCTTTAGGCGAGGGCATCGCCCCTGCCTTCGTTGTTTTTTGACAGGCAGGGGCAAGCCCCCTCGCCTCGTTCTTCCTTGGCATCAGGCAGGGGCTTCGCCCCCTGCCTGTTCGCATTTCATTAGGCAGGGGCCGAGCCCCTACCTCTGTGCATGTTCGTCAGGCAGGGGTGAAGCCCCCTGCCTCTCTTTTTCTTCGTCAGACAGGGGCGCAGCCCTGCCTGCCCTCGCTCTTTGAGGGAAGGGGTACAACCCCCTGCTTTCTCGTACTTTGCCGAAAGCAGGTCAACAGGGGCCCGCTGCCCCTGCTTCCTTCGCGTTAGGTCAGTGGCAATGACTCCGACCTTCTGTTTTGCTGTTAGCGTGCTAAGATTGTCGCATATTTGCAGCTCAAACGGATCCCACTCGCGCTCCGCGACCCGAGCCATCAGTCGTGTACATCCGCAGACGCCAGCAAGCTCGTAACTCTCCGAGGTAGGGGAATATTGCACGAAAGACTTGGATAATTGAATTAAGTTCAATTAAACTAAAAACGACCATTAAATGAATATATATATATAAATATATATATTTATACGAGTATGCACTTAACTCATGGACGCAGTTTCACGATCCTTGCCCTTTACCTTATGTCAGTCTTTACTTGCCGTCACGCATCGCGTCGAGGTTTAGCGTCGTACTTCTGCTTACCGCGCTGACCTTGCCGTCACACTCTGCGCCTAGGCTCTTGCTTTTGCATATGTGTTGGTATTGCCTTGCTATTGCAGATGACGTGCAGGTTCTTGTCCTTTGCGTATGCCTTAAGGGCATCCTCGTGGAGGATGCAAGGGACATTTACCACTTTCTCTCTTGCGACGAGAGTTGAGTTGGGAGCTAGCGTTACATCCTCGTCTAAGGAGAGGGATACGTTGCAAGGATCCTGACTCCTTGAGTATGCAGTCCTGCAGACGAGTTGGGGTTCTGATGAGAAACCTGTATCCCGTCTATCGAGGCCGGTATCGAGTCATGCGAGGCATGTAGATACCCCGATAGCGGATGAGGTTTTAGAAAATCGCAAGCATAATGTTGGCACAAGGTACTGCTGTTTCAAAGGATAAAATAAAGTTGATAAACTTTACATCTTTGTGAGACACTCCTGTTGAGGCTTCTATTGAGGAACTATACCCCCTTCATCCTAGAGCACTTGTAGTCGTGTCCGACAAGTCTAGTACTGCGATGATCGGATGAGACGGTCGTGCGACCTCAAACAATGCTAAATGCACAATGCTGTAATCACATAAATGACCTCACATTCGCCTTCACAGGCAAGATGCTCGAGTGAGTCATTAGTTAAACAACCCCTAACGTACTTATTCGCTTCTATATGTCTGTCAAGGGAGAGGACACAACGGTACAAACTCCAATGGATAGGTTGTTAACAACCACCTTACGGGCAACGATCCGGCCTCCCCAGTCATTGGAGTTAGGGGAAAGGGGCTACAATAGTTAGCTCAATACTTCTGGCCTTTTTTGGGGAATCCTCTCTCGGCTAAAGCCGTCCTTTTGGAGCGAACTCAACTAGCTATTTGGGTTATTGAAAATTCATAGAATAACAGACGCCCGAACTAGTCTCAGTTGTTTCTACGTTTTGCCTGCGCGTACCCGCAGGCTAGTAATTATCGAAACATAAGGTCTGTTCACACTGGTTGTTGGGTCGTGAGACTCGCTTGCACTACTGATTCGCTTGCACTACTGACTCGCTTGCACTACTTATTCGCTTGCACTACTGACTCGCTTGCACTACTTATTCGCTTACACTACTTATGCGCTTGCACTATTTTACCTTGTGCATTGCTTACCTGTTTGACTACATATTTGCTTTAAACTGCGTACCTTCCTGAATTAAATGTACATAATTCAGTTTTCTGCAGTCTCTCTTGTGCACCTACTAGTTTTTCGCGAAACTAACCCATTCTATGGGTACAAGTGATGATTAGGTACACCACAGGCGATGACACGATGCCAAGATGGCTCCAAGACGTTCTTCTTCCTGCTCTTAGCTCGCGCCCTGTTGTTTGGGGTTTTGTAACGGATTTTCCTTGGGATATCCGAATTTTATACTATTTGGAGAACTTCTTAAATGAAAGTGGCTTTTCCAAGTGTTTGCAAGTAGCATGGGTTGTGCGTTTTGGTTCTTTTAGCTAACGCGCCCAAAGTTGTCAGCTTGCCTTTCTGAAATTAACAAAAGTATAGTCTTCCGCTGATTTCGTAAACCATCTCTGAGATGAAGAGATTCCTTTTTAATCTCTTGTCTGTTTTTTCTGAAAGGTTTGCAAGTTTGAAATTTTGGGGCGTTACATGATGAATTCAAGCATTGATATTACAAACAGCAAAAAAACATGGCATTATAAAACTTGAGCATTTAACATACAATCTGGTACTATACTCAGGGGAAAGAACAATTACCAAATGTGGGATAATAGGAACATTGTTAAAATGTAACCAATGTAATATATATATATATATTTATATATATCATAATAATATTATATTATATTATTACTACATATATAAATATTTTTCTTTTTCTTTACCTTTTTTTCCTTTTATTATTTTTGGGTCTCTAGTTCATATATAACTAGACCCAACTTTATTAGTGAAGTCTTAGTCAAGACTTAACTAATAAAGAGTCATTCGAATTAGGTCCAACGGATCTAATTAGAGCCGTTGGACCTAATCCAACGACTCTTTTAGGAGTTCTCTTCTCCCCTCTTCACTTTGTGTATATATAGGGGTGCATCCCCTATTGTAATTAGTGACTTCTACAATGCTTTTTAAGCATTTCATATTATGAATAAAATCCATTATTTCATTCTTGCCTTTTTTCCATATTTACCCTTTTATGGGTCTTGCTTAAAGTGTCTTTTAGACACTTCACTTGTGTGATTCAAGTGATTTCGTGGAAGAGCACCATTTTATTACATGGTATCAGAGCAATTGTATTTTTAGATTTGAAAAGCTTGTGCCTCAATTTCCATGCTTCATTTGCAAAGGTGTGTATCACCTTGTTTTTGCAAAAAGTGTTTCGTCACTTATCCAAGAGTGTTTCATCACTTGCCAAAAGAGAGTTTTTTATCGACTACAAGCGGATTCATTTGAAGAGAAGGACTTGAACAACATTGTATTGTATTCTCTTCTCTCTATTCTTTTTACCTTTTTTCTTCTCTCATCTACTTACTTCACACCCTTGTAAAAGATGGATGACAATGATAAAATCACCATCATACCCATAAAATTAAACGACACTAATTATGTAAAACCTGTGTAAAAAAAAATGTGGATCTGGACCACTCGACCGGGTCCGGATCCGAGAGAGAGAGGTTGGGTCCAGGTCGGGTCCGACCCAGACCCGGTCTCTGGAACCTTCGCCTGAGCCTTTAAAAGGCTCAGGCGAGGTCGTGCGAGGGGCAACCTCACCCCCTCTCTCTCTTTCTCTCTCTCGCCTTCGGCTCCCGCTCTCTCTCGTCATCTGCCTCCGTACGACGCCGTCTGTCGCCGACGTCTCTGACCTCCGGTGACTTCCAGGTAAGGGTCTCCCTCTCCCTCGTCTTCCAGTCTTTCGGCAAGGGGGAACAAACCCCCTCTGCCTGCGGCTCCGGCAGGGGGCGTACCTCTGCCTTGGGGTTTTCCGGCAAGGGAAGGGGGACAGGCCCCCCTTTCCCTCTGTTTGGTGGTAGTAGGGGGGAGCCCCCCCCCCTTTCTTTCTCTGGCAGGGGGGAACGAAGCCCCCTGCCCTTCATGGCTTTTTGAGAGGGGGCGAAAGGCCCCCTGTACTGGCGTTTTGTCGGCAGGGGCGGCCCCCCTGCCTCGCTTTGGTTCTCCGGCAGGGGGTGGCCCCCCCATGCCTGGTTATTTCTCCGGTAAGGGGTGGTGCCCCGCTGCCTTGCTGGTTTTTCTGACAGGGGGTGCCCTGCCCCCACCCCCTGCCTTGCTTCTTCTTTGGCAGGGGGTGGCTCCCCTCTGCCTTGCTGTCTCTCACATGGATTCGGGTTGACAGTGAACTGTCAGATCCACATGGATCTGGGTAATGGATCCATAAATTGGATCTGGTTGGCTCCAATGTGGGTCCAAACCCCAATTACCCAAATCTTTTATTATATATTCTTTTGGATCTGGGTAACGGATTCCGGGCCCAAAACCTTAAAATTCACAGATATTACTTTAACCATGGATTTGCACTAAATATTGCATGGAAATCGAGTTGGTATTCGATTTTTCACATGATTTAAAAGAAAGAACCCGCACCTTAGAACTGACGCTTGGGACGCGAGGCACGAGTAAGATCTGTCGCGAGAACTGCCAAACAAACAAACATGATTATTAACACCCCGCAAGCGTTGACGAAGTTGGGGTTCGAACTTGCAACGTCCCAACATATGGTGACATGCACTAACTGCTCCTACCAACAAGCGAAGCCCCGTTGGTGGTTCTACCAAGGAGGGGAAAAGAAGACAAGTAAATACAAACACGACCTCTAATCGAGAATTGAAAGTCATACAATTTCAATGAAGTTAAGAAACATGGCATTCTTAAAGCAAGCATCATTACCAATATTATGGTTGTAAATTCTAAATTGGGTTGCCCATACTAGTATACATCGACTAGATATAAATTCCAAATTGCGATGACAATATACAATTAAGGGGATAGATGCAAGACAAAAATTGCTTAACTATTTGGCAGCATATGCTAACTATCATGCTTACATGTATTGCAGTTGCAGATGTAACAACTAAATATATATATATATATATATATATATATATTTGGGCCCGGGTTGGACTCTAACCCGGACCCGACCCGGATCTGTCTCAGGCTTAGTCGGCTGCGTGCTAATAAAATCACACAACGACAAAGGGAAGGAGGTCTCTCGAAACCTCCTCCCCCCCTTTTGTTCTCTCTCTCTCGATCGACCCCCCTTGCCGACCTCTGCGTTGCTGAGCACCCCCATCGGCGACCCCCCTCCTTCCGACGACTTCCTTCCTCCGGTGAGCGCCTCCCCAGGTACGCCCTTTTCCCCTCTTTTCTCTCTCGTCTCTCCCCCGATCCCCTCTCTTTCTCCCTCAACTTTTCGTTGTGTAGGGAGGCGATCGAGCCACCTCCCTGCTGCCCTAAATCACAAGGGAGGGGCAAAGCCCCCTCCCTGCGACACTTTTTAGCGAGGGAGGGGCCGAGCCCCTCCCTGCGACATGTTTTGTAAGGGAGGGGCCGAGCCTCCCTCCCTGTGCCACTTTTAGGAGGGGAGGGGTCAAGCCCCCCTCCGTGCTCCTTACTCCCTGTGGGGTCACGGGAGGGGTCAAACCCCCTCCCTATGCCCACTTTTAGCAGGGGAGGGGGCCGAGCCCCTCCCTGCTCACAGTTGCGGCAGGGGAGGGGGTCGAGCCCCTCCCTGCACCCTCGTATTCTTCTCTCCTCCTTTTCAGTCGGCAGGCTGGCAGGGGCGACGCCGCCTGTCGCCTGTGTCCGACTAGTTTGCAGGGGGTGATGCCCCCCTGCCGCTTGTTGTTGGTTGACTTGCAGGGGTTTTCAGCCCCTGCCCCTCACTCTCTCTCTGTCGCCTGAAACTTTCGGATTGGCAGGCCCCTGCCTGTCGTTTCTGGTAGGTCGACAGGGGTTGGAGCCCTGCCTGTCCTTTGTCGACAGGGATAGCCCCCTGTTGCCTGCATAGCATAGGTCTGCAGGGGCCTTGGCCCCTGCCTCTCGTTTCTCGGCAGGTCGGCAAGAGCCGACCCCCCCTGCCCTTTTTGCTGTTCCAGCAGGGGCCATCGTCCCCTGCCCTTTATCTTTTCCAGCATGGACCGATGGCCCCTGCACCTGTTCTTCGGTAGCAAGGGTCATTGGACCCTGCCTCACATTTCTTCAAGGTTGGCGGGGACCGTTGCCCCCCGCAACTTGTTTGTTTTTCTGGTAGGGAGTTTCGCCCCTCTGCCTTGATCTTGCTGCCTGTCTCGTTTCCAGCAGGGGGATGCGCCCCCTGTCCTGCTTCCTGTTGAGGCAGGTTCAGCAAGGAGCCTCTGCTCCCTCCCCCGCCTTTTCTGTCCTGGCTGGCAGGGAGCATGAGCTCCCTGCCTCTGTGGCTCTTTGTCGACAGGAGTGAGGCCCCTGCCTCCTCGTTGTTTGCTGACAGCAGGTCAACAGGGGCTCACAACCCCTGCCTCTGCTTCTTGCACTTATAGCAGGTGCGCAAGGGCACGATGCCCCTGCCTCTGCTTCCCTTACGTCAGGACGGCGACAATGCCCCTGACCTTCTATTTTTGGTATTAGCTTGCTAAGATCGTTACTTTTGTAGCTCATGCGACGGATCCTGCTCGCGCTCCGCGACCCGAGCCGTCCATCGCTTACCCTCGCAGACGCCAGCAAGCTTGCAACTCCCAAAGGTAGGGAAGATTGCACAGAAGACTTGGACAATTGAATTAAGTTCAATTAACTAAAAAGGGACCATTAAATAAATATATATAGAAATATATATATATTTATATGAGTACGCATTTAACTCAAGGACGTGGTTTCGCGATCCTTGTCCTTTAGTTGCTAGCAGTCTTTACCTTACCGTCGCTGTAACGACCCCAAATTATACCCTTTGAAAATGCGATTTTTTTTCCAATGCGGAAACCTTCCCAGAAATCCAGGGTCCTCACAGTTCCAATTTCCATTGTATACCCCAATCACCACAAACCAACTTGCAACCATCATCCATAACAACCAGAACAATTCCTTTATTTATGAATAAGAGAAAATTTCAGAGACAAGGTTTTATTCGACTGAACATAAAGCGACTGAAAAAGTAAGAAGAACTGAAATGAAAGAAAAAGCCACTCTGTCCCGTGTTTAAGCTGTCAAGCCTAAATATGACTCTCATCAATCCCCAGTAGCCAGTACAGCCTCACTGTTCACCATGTCTTGTGAAAAACCAACAAAGTAGGGTGTCAGAACCGAAATTCTGAGCACAGCTACTTCTAAAGAAATCAGGTGAGACAGAACATGGATAAGATTTCATGTAATGATTTGAGTGAGTGCAGGTACAAGATTTGCAGAATCTAAACAACCATCCATGCAACCAATTACATATGCTAAGCAGAAAGAAACCGTAAGGCATGAGCATAGATAAGAACTAAGTAATAAGATCTCGCAGCATGCTTATTAGGAAGTAAATAACATACACCCACCATTCTAATACAATTCAATTATGCATGATCTAGTGCACAACAGGAAAATGCATGATTATGTGCAATGCATCATTCCTTTTTGTTATCTTTTCATTTAAGTTCTATCTTTCCATATGCATGCCTTATTAAATGCACCCAACTTTAAGTTCCTCTTTTTAATTACCGTTGCCCACGGATACACCAAACGGGTACAATCCCCGAGGTTAAGTAGGTTCCCAGGGTAACTTAACACACAATTAGTATTTTATTTCTGGGTTCCAACTTAGCCCTTGACCGAATCACCTTCGAAACATTAGACCTCCACATCTAATGTTGAGGACACAAGGGACACCCCACACCCACAAGTGACACTTCTTTGGTACCATAAACAACAGCTGTGTCAAACACACCACTCTCGGGTAAAGTGGTGGACTCTCCCTAAAACCGTGGCCAGGAGAAATAAACTTAATATCGGGTTTAGGGGACAAAATTACCGCACACGGAGTTTTTGTATCCTCATAGTCTCCCCAAGACCGGACCTCTAAGATTCTCATACTCCAGATGAGATATCCCAGAATGTATATTGTACTGTTCTTATACATTATATTTTTATTTAAGTCAATTCTTTTAGGTTTGCAACACCACATGCAAAAGTAAAGTGAAAACCCGCATCCTCCCTTGCGGGGACCCTTACGGGACTCCAACCCGTATAAACAACTAGAACAGTGTAGTAGTGTGCCATACCAACTTATATGGTTTAAGGAATGCAGTAAAAAAAAAACATAAGTGAAAAGAAACCAAACCCATGTCTCTCCATGCCGAAGATGGTCCATTTAGGCCATCGGTGCAACACATAATAAAACCAAGTAGTGTTTACCCATAACACTAAGCCAATAATGCCAAATGCATGATCACTCATGCAATCATAACCCAACCATATGCATGTCATTTATCAATTATATGCATTTTCACTATATGTGTGTGTTACTTACATCACATACGGGTATTAACCAATCCATGTCTTCCTTGAGTGTGTGAGTGTTCATGTACCATTTCATATAATAAATCAAGCATTCATGCCCAAGAAGAATTATCAATAGCCGAATCGTGCTCACATTCATGAGTACCATAAACATAACAATAACAGTTGCATAACATTCTTCTAAATAACATTCCAGCATGTTCTTGACACATACATAGGTGTGTATAGGTTCCAAGATTTCCCTTTATTCATATTGGAACTTAGATCATACACAATATCTATTAAATCTGGAACACATTTTCATCGAAACTGAGAAATCATAAACTTTCATGGCTAACCAATACACCTTGCATGCTCAAAGTATGTCAATAATACATTAGGTCATTGGGACTACTTGATTTCACAACTACACTTCCATTTTACATTTTTCATAATATATATATATATATATATATATATATATATATATATATATATATATATATATATATATATATCATCTGGGTATGACATTTTTCCCAAGTAGCTGGGAGAAATCTTTGATTGGCTGTTACATGATGCTCTTGTCTATATATCCTGCCAAGGTACGACTTCCATCAAGATACACAGATACCTTTATTGGTTAAGAGGTATATCTAACTAACCTCATAAGTTACTTGTTCAACATTGAGTGTTAATATTGGATAAAATGAGGAAATTCTTCTTGATACTATCAGCCAATATTTAATTTGTGAAAGGACCAAAAGTAGGGTAGGAAAAGATTGGACACTAATAGTTTATTTAACAAAGAAATGAATGAAAGCTAAAGAACTTTCACAAGAAGTAGAATTGTTTCAATCCTCCAAACTCATCACAACAGGAAGTCTCCCACGGAATGGTAAAATAACTTACCCCTCCTAATAGTACCATAACCAATGCAAACCTAAAACATAAATTCAAATTCTGGGGATCCAATATTCAGTCCAAAATACAATGCTCCTTTATGGAATTAGCAAGACAGGATATGCAGTAAGTTTCGGAGACTTAATTACCCAATTAACAACAACTACAAATTCCAAACAGTCCTTAAGTACTTGGTTTCAAGAATACAAGCACTCAAGTTCAGATAACCCTATTTCAGGTGAGTAATAGTATCAAGACTTAACTTCATACGCAAGATCAACTGTTTTCATAACTTTAAATTATCGTTACCATATCATATCTAAGAATAGAACATTTGGCGGAGAAAACAGAGGAAAGACTCATGTTATATGCTACAATCTGCCACTAAAAAAAAGATTTTAAATTCTCCAGATTCGAATACATCTTCTCCTCCTACCAGTGTTCATCGGTTCCCAGCTAGGAAACCCCCAAATCTGGGGTATCCATGCAAGAAAGTGGGGACCTTCACGGCTAGAACCATCCCCTTCCTCAGCCAAACCCCCACAATACGCCTGATTTGGGCTTTCGTGTTAGGGTTAGACCCAATTTTTTTTCCCCAAATCAGACGCTACTACCACCTGAACCCCCTTTTGTCCCTTGAAAATAGGGAATCCCTCCATCGACAGAGTTCTGTGAATGCTCACCTCAAACCCCTCACACGAGATCGAACCCATGTTCGATCCCTCACCCAAATCCGAGAAGAGCCGTACCTTTTTGATGAAATTTCCGGCGATCGTAGGCTGGAGACGCGAAGGCAGGGTTGCGGCTGACGCTCATCATGACGGGGCTGCTTGTTGTGGCCTTCAATGGCAGCCGGTAGCCCCAGCTATCCGGCGTACGCACACCGAGAGAGAGAGAGAGAGAGAGAGAGAGAGAGAGAGAGAGAGAGAGAGAGAGAGAGAGAGAGAGAGAGAGAGAGAGAGAGAGAGAGAGAGAGAGAGAGAGAGAGAGAGGGTCGCCTCCTTTCTGTTTTCGGCTTTAGACCTATCGGGCAACCCTTATCGGGTTGCCCCTTTCTTTTTAAAAAGTTGCTACATAGGGCGCGGCTCGGGTCTGGACTCGAGACCCGTAAACCGACCCCAGACGATGTGGATCCACAAGTTGGATCCAAATGGATCCAACTGTGGATCCTCGGATTAATTTAAAAAATTAAAATTCTATTCATTTATTATTATTATTGTTATTATTAGTTTTATTTTAGATGTGGATATAAAGACCATTTTATGGATCCTAGATCCGAAATGTTGATTTGAGGCCCAAATTGCATGTTTCCAAACATTTTTTTAAAAAATAAATGGCTAAAACTTATGGTTTTTACAGTCGCGCATCGCGCAAAGGTTTTGCGTTGCACTCCTACTTAGTCTTTACTTTGCCATTTCGCAAAGGTTCTGCGTTGCACTCCTGCTTACAGTCTTTACTTTGCTGTCGCGCTTTGCGCCTAGGCTCTTGCTTTTGCATATGTGTTGGTATTGCCTTGCTATTGCAGATGACGTGCACGTTCTTGCTCTTTGTGTATGCCTTAAAGGCATTCTCGTGGAGGATGCAAGGGGCATTTACCACTATCTGTCTTGCGACGAGAGTTGAGTTGGGCGCCAGCGTTACATTCTCGTCTAAGGAGAGGGATACCTTGCAAGGATCCTGACTCTTCGAGTATGCAGTCCTGCAGACGAGTTGGGGTTCGAGCGAACTACTTAGTAGGGGTTCTGTTGAGAAACCTGTATCCCGTCTATCGAGGCCGATATCGAGTCATGTGAGGCATGTAGATACCCTGATAGCGGATGATTTTCTAGAAAATCGCATGGATAATGTTGGCACAATGTACTGCTGTTTCAAAAGATAAAGAATATCAAAGTATAGTTGATAAACATTGTATCTTTGTGAAACACTCCTTTTGAGGCTTCTATTGAGGAGCTATAACCCCTTCATCCTAGAGTATTTGTAGTGGTGCACGACACGTCTAGTACTGCGATGATCGGATGAGACAGTCGTGCTACCTCGAAAAATGCTAAATGCACAATGCTGTAATAACATAAATGACCTCACATTCGTCTTCACAGGCAAGATGCTCGAGTGGTTCAAAGACCACAACATAGGATGTGTCGTTAGTTAAGCAACCCCTAACGCACCCATTCGCTTCTGTTGGTTCTGTCAAGGAAGAGGATAGAACGGTACAAAACTCCAATGGACAAGTTGTTAACAACCACCCCACGGGCAATGATCCGACCTCCTCAGTCATTGGAGTTAAGGGGAAAGGGACTACAATAGTTAGCTCAACATTTCTGCAGAAGTCTGATGCATCTGTGGCACTGCTTATCATCCTTTAGGGAATCCTCTCTCGGCCTAGGCTGTCCTTTTAGGAGCAGACTCAACTAGCTATTCGGGTTATTGAAAATACATAGAATAACAGAGGCCCGAACTAGTCTCAGTTGTTTCTACGTTTTGCCTGCGCGTACCCGCATGCCAGTAATATCGAAACATAAAGTCTGTTCACGCTGGTCGATTGCTTGCTTGCTCGGTAGTTCAGTATGCTACTCGTTGAGCTATACCCGCCTGTCGAGGCGTTACTCTAGTTGTTAAACTGCTTACGCAGATCTTTGCTAAATAACATCTAGCTTCTTATACTAGTTAAATGCTTATAATAATAACATTATGCCAGTTGCTACATATTAGTACGTGACTTGCTTTACCCCTTGGTCGAACTGTTTGGTGCTTATTGTAGTGTAGCACGTTGGCTTGCATCTCTTATGATTGATATGATTGGATACAGCTCGTAATCTACGAACTGGTGCCAACTAGGATTGATGTGGCCGCTTGTCTTATAAGTTGCTTACATATTGTGATATAACTGCTGCCGTATGATTGCTTATCATGTATAGCTTATGAATGGCTTGTGATGCAATGGTTTATGCCTTACGATTAATTTAATTACTTGCTGATGGACTGAGCCATTTAATGGTAATTGTATGTTTTACGAGCATTGTTACGAGTGCTTGTCTTACTCAGTTGTTTTGTTTGACTGTCAGATAGAGTTAGTTACTCTTTGCCTATAGAATCAACTGGATTGCCATATCTGCGTGTTCTCATGTGTCGTTTACGCATGCTTTGATGTCCTATTTGTGGATTGCAATATTCCTTGTGACAATAATACAATGCGTAGGATTTTATGCTTCTATGTGAAGTGATACGATGCATATTGCTGATATACATGATTGTGCCCATATTGTGGCTACTGAACCCGAGGCGGTCAATGGTTCAGAGCAGTCAGTTGTATTAATGCATGTATCACTGAGTTGGTTGTCTGTTGAGGACCTGATCTCCAAAGAATTATCTGCGAGGGCATGTATGGTTCAAAATCAGGTATACCTCTAGGGCGATAATTTCTTGTTCGGTCGTATATCTCCCAGACCAAGCGATCTGACGTGGATCTTGTGTTTTTGCTTACCATAAAAAGTTATGGTGAGCTGTGATGATCTTCTGAGATTGTTTGAGATAGCCAATTATAAATCTATAGTTTGGCTTTCTGCTTTATCATGATTACATGCTGATCCCTGATGTGAAAATCTGATATTTAGCGATTTTAGATCATGATCATATTTTGGACCTTCTACGGAAGGGTGGGCTTTTCTGAGAAAGTATGACGCCTTAGTGAGTCATAACCGATGACAGTTGGCCGCGTATGACCTTGAGAGATGGGAATAGTTTAAGGTGGTTCAGGACAAGCGTTTGTTAGAAGTAGTGAGGGCGACAAACGATGACCTGATAATGATTAGATGCAGAAACCCCGTTTTTGGAACGAGAACAAGCTAGTTGCGTGGTGGTCCACAACCTACGATCAATTGAATCGTATGCTGCTGATATCTCAAACGAGTCAGTTGTACTGCTTCCTTGCTTTGAGCTGCTTACTGCTTGCACTACTTACGCATTTGCACTGCTTACGCGCTTGCACTACTGACTCGCTTGCACTACTTACTCACTTGCACTACTTACTCGTTTGTACTGCTTACCTGTTTAACTGCATATCTGCTTTTAACTGCATAATCTGCTGAATTAAACGTACTTAATTCAGTTTCCTATAGTCTCTCTTGTGCACCTACTAGTTTTTCGCGAAACTAACCCATTCTATGGGTACATGTGGTAATTAGGTACACCACATGCGATGTCATAATTGCAAGATGACTTCAGGACTTCTTCTTCCTGCTCTTAGCTTGCGTCCTGGACGCTTTTGGTTTGTAACGGATTTTCTTTGGGATATCCGAATTTTGTGAGTTTTGGTTCTTTTAGCTAACGTGCCCAAAGTTGTCAGCTTGCCTTCTGATTTAACAAAAGAAAAATCTTTCGCTGATTTCATAAACAAACTCTGGAGGAAAGAGATTTTCTCTAGTCTCTTGCCTGTTTTCTGAAAGGTTCACAAGTTTGAAATTTTGGGGCGTTACAACAGATGACAATCATAAAATGCAGAAAAAAATATCTCAACTCAAATGGTCAACCCATCATCCCTGATGAGCATATCCTCAACCCAAGAAACCTTACTGCATCAGTATCAAATTATTCTACCTATGAGATCCATCCTCACAACCAACGATATCTCATTATTAGAAATTTGGGGATCCTTTTTGTTGAATTTAGTGTGTGAGGCCAAAGCATGGTAATCGCCATTGGACCAAAGAGTGGTTGCCGAGGCAACCAAACCGGCCTTGTACATATTTTACAGAAGATGCTTCCATTTTTTTTTATACTCCCTTGCAGCTGGAATCCCCAAATCGATAGATTTGGGGTGCCCGACAACCCTCTCAACCCCAGCTTCTCAACAGCATACCGAAACCTCCAAATTAATGATTTGGGGTTTTCGGTTTGGGGGTTCACCGTGAATCCCGAGTCTAAGGACTTGGGATTTCCGGCACCGACACCCCACACTCGACCCACTGAACATTTTACAACAACCACAAGCATTTGCATAGTAGAAATTAAACCCTCCCCATGTTGTTTGAGTTCGGGCTTCCCTGCAACCCACCTCAACATGCTCGAACACCTTCAATACCCAAACAAGAAAGAAATAGCAGTAAGACCTACCTCGATTGAGTTTTCCCCTGATTTTCGAAGCCTTGCCGAACCACCACTGCTTCCCCTTCACGTCACGCGAGAGTGAGAAAAAAAACTGGGCGAAATTTGGGGAAACAGAGAGGGAAAGAGAGAACGAGAGAGAGAGATGAGAGGGAGAGGGGAAGAGAGAACGAGGGTGAGGGAGAAAAAGGGTTCGGCCCCTATTTGAAGAGGGGCGACCTCTGAAAAGGAAGGGGATTTCTACCCTCCTCCCGGCGGCCGCGCAACCCTCCCCTTGGCTTCCTTCACGTTCAGAACCCTAACAACGAGGTTACTTCCTCACTTTATCGGGCAGGCCCTATCCTTTTTTACTTACGAGTTGTTTTTTTTTATAAGCATGCGGGGGGCGGTCCGGGTCCGCGACTCGGGTCCAGCCGCGATTTTGGACCCGCACCACCCACGCGATATGGATCCACGGGTTGGATCCGAATGGATCCAATCGTGGATCCCATGATATACTTACGTAAAAAATATATATATATATGTTTCATTTTTTTTCCTTAAGAATATATATATAAGGTATTATACCTATCTACATAGAGATCATATCTGGATCTTGGATCCGGAATGTGGTTCCCAGGCCCATTTACGTATTATTTTAAATAATTCTCAATTAAATAATTAAATTAGTTAAAGTTATTGCATTTATATATATACATATAAATTTCTACGATATAAATTATATAAATATATATAAATATATAAATATATATAAATATATATATATATATATATATATATATATATATATATATATATATATATATATATATATATATATATATATATATATATATATATAAAGACCCCTTTATGGGTCTTGGATCCAAAACTTGGATCCCAGACCCAAATCAAAATAATTTACGCATTATAATAAAAAAAATTCAAACAACTAACAAAAAATATGGTTATTAGACATGTGCGAACAACCTCATGCATGTGTTGTTACAAGCATAAACAACACTTGCATGGGCTGTTACATGTATAAACAACACTAGCATGGTCAGCCCGAAATGCAGGCATGGCTAAAGATGCTGAAAATATGTTTTTATAAATCAAGACATCGTAAACATAAACAACATACATGCTGAAAATTTGCATACATAATTAGAGATGCAAAAACATGGATTTAAGCATCAAAAACATCAAAAATACATGGAATATGCATGCAGAAAATTTCAGACATGTTCATGGATGCAAAAATATGGATTTAAGCATCAAGAACATAAAAAATACATGGGATAAGCATACAGAAATTTTCAAACATGTTCATGGATGCGAAAATATAGATTTTAAGCATCAAGAACTTAAAAAATACATGGAATAAACATGCAAAAATTTTTAGACATGTTCATGGATGCGAAATCTTGAATTTAAGCATCAAGAACATAAAAAATACATGACATATGTATGCAAAAATTTTAAGACATGTTCATGGATGCGAAATCATGAATTTAAGCACCAAGAATATAAAAACATACATGAAATATACATGCAAAAATTTTCAGACATGTTCACGGATGCAAAAACATGGATTTAAGCATCAAGAACCTCAAAGATACATAGAATATGCATGCAGATATTATCAGACATGTTCATGAATGCAAAAACATGAATTTAAGCATTAAAAACATAAAAAATACAGGGAATATGCATGCAAAAATTTTCAGACATGATTTACCCTTAAGCTCATGTGATTTAAGACATACCAAACCCTTATTTTATCGAAAAAGAATGAAACCTGTACCTTGATTCGAAGATTAGTAAAAATAAATCTATCTCTTTATCTCTTTCTCTCACGTTTCTTCTCTCTCCCTCAACTCACGTTTTCTCTCTCTCTCTCTCTGGAGGACTGTATCTAGAGAGAGAGAGGTTCTCTTACCTTTTATAATATAAGAGGGTCTGTAGAGGGGTTGACACCCCCTTCTAGATGAAAGGGGTAGAGTTCTACCCATGGTACAACTCTACCTCTATCTTTTATTTATCTTATATATATATATATATATATTTGTTAATTATTCTGTGGAATATTCCACATTAAGGGGGGGACGCCTCCTTCGGGAACAAGCAGTAATGGGGAGATGTGAATAGAACTATTAAAGGATGATCAGTGTTGGATGATATGCCACTTTAATAGCAACTTAACTGTAGTTTGGCACTTGGTTTATATTGTTTGTGAACAGTCTTTTTTGTTACTGTTCTTTATTTTTCTAATGTTTGGTACCTGTGTTATTTCTCTACTTCATATGTATACAACACTCTTTAGCCTCTTTGGCTAACTAAATTGGCTTTAAAGCTTTTCTTTTTGGGGTTCAGATTCTAATATGCTCATACTTTGAATTTTATGATATCAGAACCTGTTCGATTATACACAAGAAAAATGTATGCAAAAATTTGCGACAAGTGGTTGTAAGGAACATGACTCTGCTTCAATTATTATGATCAGTTGTATTCTTTTCTTCACATTATATCATAGTTTTCTAAATATCTAATTGTTAACTAAGATATGTCTTCAGTTATGTACCTATTTCTGAATATTGCCTCTTCTATTTTCTATGTTCTTAGCATAACAAGTTGCATTTTTGGCAGATATTCTGCGCATGATACAGACTGCAGAGGATACATATGTTTATGATCGTGTTATATCTGCCATTTTTGATGAAGAGAGATATATAATGAAAGCACACTCCTGCATTGGTGGGAAGGAGTGGATGAGAACTGATGAATCTTCTTTTATTCAAACGATTGAGTTAGACCTCCATGATCATGTTTCGGATGTTGCAAAGGATGTCTTCAAGCAACATGGTGCAAAGAGATTTGAAATACCTCGATTTCGTGTTTTGGATGACCGTCTGGGATACAATTGGTTCGTGCATTTTCAACATAAGAAATGTCTTTTCATAAAAATGTAGCCATGTATAGCTGGAATTAGAAAATATAGGTAAAATTTGATTTTGACCACGAGTGGGCTAATTAGAAAAGAGCACAAAGATTCTATCTTTGACAGATGTATGGAAAAAACTAAGAATATTGCACTCATATAACCATATTCCTTTGTTCTTTTTTTCTCCCCCACTTTTCTATTTCTTTTTTGAATTTTTACGTGCTCTCTATTACAAGCTAGTTTTTTTTTCTGTTGTCTGCATGCGCCATACATGCTTCGTGTTAGAAACGTTCTACCCAAGTAAAATGTGTGTAGGCATGGTTGTATAATCTGCATACTTGATACGGTGGACATCATGTCAGGAACCTGATGGGTAGTCAGAAATCCAACCCGAGATGGGCCGGGTTCAGGCTGCCTTGTGCAGCCCGAAGCCTAATTATTCTGAGGCCAGACCAGGCTCTAATAGTAAACGGGCCAGGCTTGGGTAGGGCCAAAATGATATCTCAAGGGAGACCGGCCCGAGCCAGGCCCGTTTATTAGCCTGGCTTAAATGGCCCAACCTGATGTGCTTGGATTCAGCCGGATAAGGCTCAAGTGTGGCCCAAACCTGACATGAGTCTGGTCAGGATTTTGGCAGGCCTCTCAGGCCTGATGTTGACCCCTAATATTTGATGAACTAGGTAGACTTACCATCCATTATATCCATCCTGCCTATGCCATGGCCAAGGTTCAGCCCTGCTGCCATCTTTATTTCTGACTTTAACTTTGAACCTGCCAGGAATTCTTTTCCCTATTTAAACAACTGCAAAGCATGTTTTAATTTAGGTTCTGTTTTTTTTTAAATTGTCAAAAAGGTCAAATATAAAAATTTCTACTGCTGTTTTTATACTTTTTGTGAAGGAATGCTGTGAAACTGTTGACTTCTGGAGGGGACATGCTTGAGCTTTGCCATGAGCTGCGTTTGTCTTTTGTTGAATGGGTTGTGGCAAAACAGGTAATTGCATGGAGAAAACTTATATTGCTGATTGATTTAGCTATCGATAACATGCAACTAATGATGATAATTGTCCATTTTCCATCATCATGTCAAACACCCTCATTTTCTTTTTCCATTTCTCTGAACCAAAGTAGTAAGTTCTTGTTGTTAGACTATTCTATTACCTTGATTTATTTATTCTTTTGTGTCTTATTGCTTCTTGACACAAACATATTTTCTAAATTTCAAACTTGCGAACCTTTTCAGAAAAACATGCAAGAGACTAAAAATATCTCTTTCCTTCAGAGTTTGTTTATGAAATCAGAGAAAGATTTTTCTTTTGTTAAATCAGAAGGCAAGCTGACAACTTTGGGCACGTTAGCTAAAAGAACCAAAACTCACAAAATTAGGGTATCGTAAGGAAAACCAGTTACAAACCCGAAGCGTCCAAGATGCGAGCTAAGAGTAGGAAAAAGAAGTCTTGAAGCCATCTTGCAATCGCGCCTGTAAAACTCAGTTTTAACAAAAAAAAAAGACCGGACCCGGGTCGGGTCCAGACCCGACCCGGATCCAACTCGTGCCCAGCCCCTCGAAAAGGGTTTCGAAGGGGCTGGCAGCCCACGGAAGGGGGATCTCTGGCGACACAGGGGGAGGGCCCTGTGTGCGCCCCCTCCTTATAAAAAGGCGAGAGGGGAGGGCTTACGAGCCTCCCCCGACTCCAACCCTCTCACAGGAAGTTCTTGTTGCTCTTCCTGATGATTGTTCGGCCAAGGAGCCGTGGGATAAGTTAGTTCAAACATATTCACAAATTTCTGGGGCAAGATATATGTTTCTTAAGCGAGAGTTTCAAATGATGAAGAAACATTCCATGTCTATTATGGAATATCTGAACAAAATGAAAGGCATCACAGATCAGCTGGCTGTTGTTGGATGTCTTGTCAGTGAAAAAGATAAGGTGCAACAAACCTTGAGCGGATCGGGGCCAGAATATCATGTCATGACAACCCTACTGTGTTTACCAGAACTCCCAAAGTTTGAAGATCTTCGTGAAAAATTATTGCAATATGAAATGACTCTGAAAGGATCTTCTGAAGATTCTCATGGACATTCAGGAATCCAAGATGTACTAGCTACGGGAATGAGTTATGGCCGAGGACGAGAAAGTTTTTTTCGAGGAAAGGGCGACCAAGGGAGAAATACCTATGGAGGTCGTGGTATACTTCCAACACCCAATGTGTAAGGACAGAGACCCATCCCTACCTGTTTTCTGTGCAACAAGAAAGGGCACATTAAAGCAAATTGTTGGTTTAATCCTCAAAACAAAGGGAAAGCCCCACAAGCAAAGGCTAGGAAGGATGGAGAAGTTAAGGACTTGCTGCTAGCAGCCTTGGCAGGATTGAAGATGAAGCAAAATGACAAAGGCATTTGGTATGTCGACTCCAGAGCAACTACTCATGTCACAGGTGATGCAGGTAAACTCTTGACCCTTACACCTTATGTCGGTAAAAATAGCATAGTCACAGGAGATGGATCTCATCACTCAATCTCACATATTGGAAATGCCATTATACCCATGTCAAAGTCCTCTCTTAAACTTCCAAGTGTCATTCATGTACCTAACATTCAAAAGAACATTGTTTCTATCTCAAAACTCGTTGATGATGCTAATGCTTCAGTTGAATTTACTCCTTCTGTTTATGTCAAGGATCTTCGCACGAGGAAGACATTCGCTGAAGGAAAACGATGGGGCAACATGTACATCTTCCAAGAAGATCCTCCTTCCTCTATTCATTCCAACTATTCATCCTTGAAGCCTCACCAACGTCAATTTTTTGATCCTGATTTTATATTTACTATTTCTGAGTATAATAAGCCAAGACTTTGGCATAGTCGTCTTGGCCATTGTGGTCGCCGGCCAGCCCCCCTTCATCGTCTCCCCTCTGTCTCTGCTCTCTCTTTCCCCCCGACTCCATCTCTCTCTCTCTCATTGCCGACGCCGGCCAGCCCCCCTTCACGGCACCACTCCTCGGCAGCCCAGGTAAACCCCCCCTTCTCCCCTCGTTTCCCCCCCCTCTTTTCTTCCTCTTCCCTTTTTTCGTCAGGCAAGGGGCTCCACCCCCCTTGCCTTCATCTTTTTAGCAGGCAGGGGGCTCCGCCCTCTGCCCTTTTTACTATTCCGGCAGGGGCCATGGCCCCTGCCCTTCTTTTTTGTGTAGGGGCCGATGGCCCCTACCCTTCCCTTAAGAAAGAAAGTAGGAGCCTTCGGCTCCTGCCTCGTTTTTGGAAACCCAGCAGGGGCCAATGGCTCCTGCCCCTCTCTTGATCGACAGGGGCCTTTGGCCCCTGTCTCTTTTTTCTGTCGAGCAAAGGCTCGACAGGGGCCATTGGCCCCTGCCACCTCTCATGTTAAGCCGCAGGGGGCCTTTGGCCTTTCGCTCCCTCTCTCTACTCGTTTCCTTGGCAGGGGCCACCGCCCCCTGCCCCTCTTTTCCTTAAAACCCAACAAGGGCCTCCTATGGCCCTTGTGTAACGCCCCAAAATTTCAAACTTGCAAACCTTTCAGAAAAAAAACAGACAAGAGACTAAAAAGGAATCTCTTCATCTAAGAGATGGTTTACGAAATCAGCGGAAGACTATACTTTTGTAAATTTGAGAAAGGCAAGCTGACAACTTTGGGCGCGTTAGCTAAAAGAACCAAAACACACAACCCATGCTACTTGCAAACACTTGAAAAACCACTTTCATTTAAGTTCTCCAAATAGTACAAAATTCGGATATCCCAAGGAAAATCCGTTACAAAACCCCAAACAACAGGACGCGAGCTAAGAGCAGGAAGAAGAACGTCTTCGAGCCATCTTGCCATCGCCTGTGGTGTACCTAATCATCACCTGTACCCATAGCATGGGTTAGTTTCGCGAAAAACTAGTAGGTGCACAAGAGAGACGGCAGGAAACTGAATTATGTACATTTAATTCAGCAGGTTACGTAGTTTAAAGCAAATATGCAGTCAAATAGGTAAGCAATGCACAAGGTAGTGCAAGCACATAAGTAGTGCAAGCGAATAAGTAGTACAAGCGAGTCAGTAGTGCAAGCGAATCAGTAGTGCAAGCGAGTCTCACGACCCAACGACCAGTGTGAACAAACCTTATGTTTCGATAATTACTAGCCTGCGGGTACGCGCAAGCAAAACGTAGAAACAACTGAGACTAGTTCGGGCATCTGTTATTCTATGTATTTTCAATAACCCGAATAGCTAGTTGAGTTCGCTCTAAAGGGACGGCTTTAGCCAAGAGAGGATTCCCCAAAGGAGGCAGTGCGCGAGTGGGATCCGTTGTAGCTGCAAATATGCGACAATCTTAGCACGCTAACAGCAAAACAGAAGGTCAGAGTCATTGCCACTGACCTAACGCGAAGGAAGCAGAAGCAGGGGCAGCGGGCCCCTGTTGACCTGCTTTCGACAAAGTACGAGGAAGCAAGGGGTTGTACCCCTGCCCTCAAATAGCGAGGGCAGGCAGGGTTGCGCCATTGCCTGACAAAGAAAAAGAGAGGCAGGGGGCTTCATCCCTGCCTGACGAACATGCACAGAGGTAGTGGCTCGGCCCCTGCCTAATGAAATGTGAATAGGCAGGGGGCAAAGCCCCTGCATGATGCCAAGGAAGAACGAGGCAAGGGGGCTTGCCCCTGCCTGTCGAAAAACAACGGAGGTAGGGGCGATGCCTCCGGCTAAAGAGTGAAGAGGCACAGGGAGGGGGCTCGACCCCTCCCCTGCCGAAACAAAGAGCAGGGAGGGGCTCGACCCCCCTCCTCTGCCATAATAAGAAGCAGGGAGGGGGCCGGCCCCCTCCCTTGCCGTAATAAGAAGCAGGGAGGGGGCCGACCCCCTCCCTTGCCGTAATAGGTAGCAGGGAGGGGACTTAGCCCCTCCCCTACTTACAAGGGTGCAGGGAGGAGCTGGGCCCCGCCCCTGCAAGAAGAGGGTATCGGGAGGGCTCAGCCCTCCCTTACCAACCACAGCACAGGGATGGGCTCCGCCCCTCCCTCGCTAAAAAGAATCGCAGGGAGGGGGGCTTTGCCCCTCCCCTGTGATTCAATGGGGCAGAGAGGCGACCTCCCCCCCCCCCCGCGCAACAAAGAAACGAGGGGGGAAAAAGAGAGAGACAGACGAGCGAGGGAGAAGAAGGGGAGGAAGAGCGTACCTGGTGGTCGGCATCGGCGTCGGAGAGAGTCGCCGGCGGCGTCGGGCTGACGCTGGTCTCCGGCGAATCGAGGAAGACGAGAGGCGGTGGGTGTCGGGGAGAGAGATGAGAGAGTCGAGGTGGAAGGGCGGGGAGGAGGGTTTCGTAACCCTCCTCCCGCCTGCCTCGCTGTCTTAAAAGACAACAAGAGGCGGTGGTCAGGGTCGGGTCCGGATCCGGCCCGAATCAAAACAAATTTTTTGTTTTGCTGTTACATCCTACCCTCCTTAAAATAATTTCGTCCGCGAAATTTCTATTGCATGTATTGGTCAAAATACAAGTCAGGGTATTTTCCCTGATATCAGACTTAGGCTCCCATGTACATTCATTTATTTCATGGTGTTGCCAACGTACTTTTACTAGAGAAATCGTCTTCGATATGAGCACTTGGTCTCGACGATCAACGATTGCCACTGGTCTTTCCTCGAACGTCAAGTCTTTTTGGATATCCACATCATCATAATGAATGATGTGTGATGGGTCGTGAACGTATATTCTCAGCATAAATACGTGGAAGCCGTCGTGGATCTGAGCGTACGGAGGAGGCAACGCAACACGGTAAGCCGCCTCACCGATCCGATCCAGGATCTCAAAAGGTCCGACGAACCGGGAACTCAACTTTCCTTTCTTCCCAAAATTGAAAACGCTCTGTGTAGGAGATACCTTAACAAAAACCATATCTCCTGTTGAGAACACGAGCTCTCTACGTCGACGATCGGCGTAACACTTCTGCCGGCTCTGCGCGGTACGGAGACCTTCCCTGATCATCTGCACTTGCTGAGTATAGTGTTGTAGCACTATAGGTGAATCTAGCATCCGTTCACCAACCTTATCCCAGTAAACAGGTGATCGACAAGGCTTCCCGTACAAAGCTTCGTACGGGCCATACCGATACTCGCATGATAACTATTATTGTATGCGAATTCTGCCAACCCGGTATGAGAGTCCCATTCTCCCTTCCAGACTAACATGCACGCTCGCAGCATGTCCTCCAAAGTCTGAATCGTACGTTCAGATTGTCCGTCGGTCTGAGGGTGGAAAGCGGTGATGAATTTCAATTTCGTGCCCAAGGCCAACTGCAGTTGTCCCCAAAACCTGGAGGTGAACCTCGGGTCACGATCGAAGATGATTGACACAGGAACACCGTGCAATCTCACAATCTCCCGGACATAGAGGTCTGCCAAGCTGTCCAGTAACTGACTGAGCCGTATAGGGAGGAAATGCGCCGATTTAGTGAGTCGATCCACGATCACCCAAATCGCATCGTGTTTCCTCCGCGTCCTTGGCAAACCGACGATGAAGTCCATCGTGATGTCCTCCCACTTCCATTATGGAATCTCCATCTGCTGCATCACTCCGCCTGGTCGCTGGTGCTCGATCTTAACCTGTTGGCAAGTCAAACACTTCGAAACGTACTCGGCTACGTCCCGCTTCATTCCACTCCACCAATATCTGCGCTGCAAATCTTTGAACATCTTTGTGCCGCCCGAGTGAATCGTGTACTTGGACTTGTGGATTTCAGCGAGAATCTCTTCTCTCAAAATAAGATCTTCTGGCACCCAGAGACAATCCTTATGCCAAACACCTCCTTCCTCACTCTGACGGAAGGGGGTATCAGCCCGCTGCGCTAGAGCTTTCAGCTTTTCGTACCGCTCATCGATCTTTTGACTAACAAAGATCCTTGACAATAGCTCAGGTTGAGCTACCATGCTGGATAGACTGATCGAATCTCGAATGACCGTAAACGGTTTCCACGATATCAGGTCCTCGATCAGCCTCCACTCAGCGAACAACAAATTAACCGAAACACTGGGAAACTTGCGGCTCAGAGCGTCGGCCACGACGTTCGCTTTTCCTGGGTGGTAGGACAAGGTAAAGTCGTAATCCTTGAGGAATTCCAGCCAACGCCGCTGCCTCATATTCAACTCCTTCTGCGAAAACAAATATTTTAGGCTTTTGTGATCTGTAAAAGCCTCGAACTGCTCCCCGTACAAATAGTGCCGCCAAATCTTCAATGCGAAGACCACCGCCGCTAACTCCAAATCATGAGTCGGATAATTCTTCTTATGAATTTTAAGTTGGCGTAATGCATAGGCGATCACCCTATCGTTCTGCATTAAGACGCAACCCAAGCTAGTCTCGGAAGCGTCAGTGTAAATCACGAAGCCGCCTTGACCCGAAGGTAAGGCCAAAATAGGAGCAGCCGTAAGACGTTCCTTCAACATCTGAAAATTGCTCTCGCACATGTCGTCCCACACGAACTTAGCTTCTTTCTTCAGGAGTTGCGTCAAGGGTAGAGAGATCTTAGAAAAGTCCTGGATAAATCTTCGGTAATACCCAGCTAATCCAAGAAAACTCCGAATGTCACGATCATTCCTCGGCTGCTGCCAACTGAGTATAGCCTCGACTTTCGCAGGATCCACGGACACACCTTCCTTGGAGATGACATGTCCCAAAAACATGATCTCCTTGAGCCGAAACTCACACTTAGAGTACTTAGTGAACAAACGCTCCTTTCGCAAGGTTTCAAGAATAACCCTCAAGTGCTCACGATGTTACTCCCAGCTATCGGAATACACCAGAATGTCGTCGATGAACACGATCATGAAGGTGTCCAAAAAATGTTTGAACAGCCTATTCATGAGATCCATGAACGCTGCAGGAGCGTTAGTGAGTCCGAAGGGCCACTTCGCACGCGAGTGCTGCAAGAAGGCGACTGACGACTTCAGACGGAATGGTGGAGCACCTCTGCTCCCCCGACCACCGCCGCAACCGCAACAACAACAACATTCTTACCAGGCGCAGCAACCACAGTCCAACGGCCAGAAGAAAGCACCGGGATGCGTTTACACTCCCACGGTCGAACAGCTGACCAAAGGCGAGCTTGTGCAAGGTACCATCTTGATTGCTAACCAAGCAACTTTCGTACTCTTTGATTGCGGTGGCACTCATTCTTTTTTTTCTGTAAAATTTGCTGAACTCTTGCATGTACCTGTAAGTTCGTTAGATAATGCTCTCAACGTCTATAACCCGATTGGTAAAAACACTATTTGTGCGACCTACGTGCTAGCTTTGGACGTGGTCTTGGCGGATCGACATTTGTCGACCTGCGTTATCCTTCTAGATATGACCGAATTTGACGTCATCCTAGGCATGGATTGGCTGCACAAGTACCATGCCAAAATCTTTTGCCATGAAAGCAAGATTGTGTTGTCTCCACCAGGGATGTCTAAGGTGGAATTCAAGTTCGCGAAGACGATCCGTGCAAGCAAGATGATTTGTTCGCTAAAGACACAAAATTACCTAAGGAGGGGATGCACTGCCTTTTTAGTCAGTGTCGTCCAGTCCGAGCCGCCGCAAGTTTCGATAAGAGATCTGGAGGTGGTTCGGGATTTTCCAGACGTCTTTTCAGAGGAGCTCGCAGGATTTTCCCACCACGAGAGGTTGATTTCAACATTGAGTTGCTGCCGGGTACTGCACCAATTTCTAAAGCTCCATACCGTATGGCGTCAGTCGAGCTCGAGGAGCTCAAAAAGCAGTTATAGGAGTTGATGGATTTAGGATTCATTCGCCCTAGTGTCTTATGTTGGGGAGCTCCTGTTTTATTCGTTAAAAAGAAAGACGGATCATTGCGGTTGTGCATCGACTATCGAATGCTCAACCAGGCCACGATAAAGAATAAGTATCCGTTACCGTGTATCGAAGATCTGTTCGATCAACTGAAGAATGCCAAGATTTTGTCAAAGATCGACCTTAGGTCAGGATACCATCAACTCAGAATTAAGGGAGATGATATCTCCAAGACGGCTTTTCGAACCAGATATGGGCATTTCGAGTTTACTGTCACGCCTCTCGGACTCACCAACGCACCAGTAGCCTTTATGGACCTCATGAATCGTGTGTTCAAACCCTTTTTGGACACCTTCGTGATCTTGTTCATCGATGACATTCTGGTGTACTCTGAAACCTGGAATCAACATCGTGAACATTTAATCATCATTTTGGAAACCTTGTGAAAGGAGCGTTTGTTCGCTAAATTCTCTAAAAGCGAGTTTTGGCTCAAGGAGGTTATGTTTATGGGTCATGTTATATCCGAGAAAGGAGTGTCTGTGGATCCTGCAAAGGTGGAGGCCATACTAAGCTGACAACAACCGAAGAATGTTTGGGACATCAGAAGGTTTCTTGGCTTAGCTGGATATTATCGAAGATTTAGCCAGGACTTTTCCAAAATCTCTTTACCTATGACAAAGCTGCTAAAGAAGGAAGCTAAGTTTATGTGGGACGATTCGTGCGAAAACAGTTTTCAGTTGCTGAAGGTGCGACTTACTAGCGCTCCTATCTTGGCCTTGCCTTCAGGACAAGGCGGCTTCGTGATCTATACTGACGCTTCAGTGACAGGCTTGGGCTGCGTTCTAATGCAGAATGGTAGGGTAATCGCTTACGCCTCGCGTCAACTTAAGATTCATGAGAAGAATTATCCGACTCATGACTTGGAATTAGCGGCTGTGGTGTTCGCATTGAAGATATGGCGACACTACTTGTACAGGGAACAATTCGAGACTTTTACGGATCATAAGAGCCTCAAGTACTTGTTTTCATAGGAGCTAAATATGAGGCAACGACGGTGGCTTGAATTTCTCAAGGATTACGATTTCACCCTTTCCTACCATCCAGGAAAGGCAAACGTGGTAGCTGATGCTCTCAGCCGTAAGGCTTCTAGCATTTTCGTCATCCTATTATACGTTGGTTGGAAGTTGATTGAGGATTTGGTCTCATGGAAACCGTTTGCAGTCTCGTCGAATTCTATCAGTCTTTCTAATCTGATAGCTCAACCTGAGCTATTAGCCAAGATCCCTGCTGGGCAAAAAACTGATGCGCAGTACGAGAAGCTGAAGGCTCGTACACAGCAGACCGATACTCCTTTCCGACTTAAGGACGATGGAAGCATTTGACTCAAAAATCGTCTTTGAGTTCTAGATGATCCTGTTTTGAGAGACGAGATTCTCGTAGAGGCCCATAAATCCAAATATACGATTCACCCGGGAGGCACGAAGATTTTCAAAGACTTGCAACGCAGATATTGGTGGAGCGGAATGAAGCGAGACGTGGCCGAATACATCTCTAAGTGTTTGACTTGCCAGCGGATTAAGATCGAGCATCAACGACCTGGCGGAGTGATGCAGCAGATGAAAATTCCACAATAGAAGTGGGAAGACATCACTATGGACTTTATCGTCGGTTTGCCTAGGACACGAAAAAAGAACGATGGGATTTGGGTGATCGTTGACCGACTCACCAAATCGGCTCATTTCCTTCCTATTCGTATTAGTCAGTCCTTAGACAATTTGGCGGATCTCTACATTCGTGAGATTGTGAGGTTACACGGTGTTCCGGTGTCTATTATCTCCGATCGTGATCCGAGGTTTTGGGGACAACTTCAAATCGCTTTGGGTACGAATTTCAAATTTAGCACCCCTTTTCACCCTCAGATAGACGGACAATCTAAACGCACATTTCAGACTTTGGAGGACATGCTGCGTGCGTGCATGATGGACTGGAAGGGAGAATGGGATTCTCATACCAGTCTGGCCGAATTCGCGCATAACAACAGTTATCACGCTAGCATCGGGATGGCCCCTTACGAGGCCTTGTATGGAAAGCCCTGTCGTTCGCCTCTCTACTAGGACGAGGTTGGCGATCGAAGGATGAAATTTCCTATAGTGCTACAACACTACACTCAGCAGTTGCAGATGATACTAGAGCGACTCTGTACTGCATAGAGTCGGCAAATAAGTTACGCAGATCGCCTTCGTCGAGAGCTCTCCTTCTCGATAGGAGATATGGTTTTTGTTAAAGTATCTCCCACAAAGAGCGTATTTCGGTTTGGGAAAAAGGGAAAGCTAAGCCCTAGATTTGTCGGACCATTCGAGATCCTAGAACGGATTGGTGAAGCAGCTTATCGTGTGACTTTACCTCCTCAGTACGCTCAGATCCATAATGTTTTTCACGTATCCATGCTTCGGAAATACGTTCACGACCCATCACACATCATCCATTATGATGATGTAGACATTCAAAAGGATTTGTCTTTCGAGGAAAGACCAGTCGAGATCGTTGATCGTCGAGATCAAGTGCTTAGATCAAAGACGATATCTGTTGTAAAGGTGCGTTGGAAGCACCATGGGATAGATGAATGTACTTGGGAGCCTGACTCTGATATTAGGGAGAAATACCCTGACTTGTACTTTGATCGATAAGTTCAATTTAATTTCGTGGACGAAATTATTTTAAGGAGGGTTGGATGTAAAAGCCACTTTTAACAAAAAAAAAAGATCGGACCCTGGTGGGTTCCAGACCTGACCCGGATCCAACTCGTCCCCAGCCCCTCGAAAAGGGTTTCGAAGGGGCTGACAGACCACGGAAGGGGGGGGGGGATCTTCGGCGACACAGGGGGCGAGCCCTGTGTGCGCCCCCTCCTTATAAAAAGGCGAGAGGGGAGGGCTTACGATTCTCCCCCGATCCCCCGACTCTCTCTCTCATCTCTCGTCTCTCCCCTCTGTCTCTGCTCTCTCTTCCCCCCCGACTCCATCTCTCTCTCTCTCTCTCTCATTGCCGACCCCGACCAGGCCCCCTGCACGGCACCACTCCTCGGCAGCCCAAGTATCCCCCCCCTTCTCCCCTCGTTTCCCCCCCTCTTTTCTTCCTCTTCCCTTTTTCCGTCAGGCAAGGGGCTTCGCTCCCCTTGCCTTCATCTTTTTAGCTCCGCCCCCTGCCCTTTTTACTATTCTGGCAGGGGCCATGGCCCCTGCCCTTCTCTTTCGTGTAGGGGCCGATGGCCCCTACCCTTCCCTTAAGAAAGGAAGCAGGAGCCTTCGGCTCCTGCCTCGTTTTTGGAAACCCAGCAGGGGCCAATGGCCCCTGCCCCTCTCTTGACCGACAGGGGCCTCTGGCCCCTGTCTCTTTTTTTTATCGAGCAAAGGCTCGACAGGGGCTATTGGCCCCTGCCTCCTCTCCTGTTAAGCCGCAGGGGCCCCTGTGCTCCCTCTCTCTACTCGTTTCCTTGGCAGGGTCCACCGACCCTTGCCCCTTTCTTTTTAAATCCGGCTCCTGCCCCTCTTTTCCTTAAAACCCAGCAAGGGCCTCCTAAGGCCCTTGCCCCTCTTCTTAAAGACCCAACATTGGCCGATGGCCCCTGCCCCTCTCTAAACCGACAGGGGCCTTTGGCCCCTTCCCCATTTCCTGTCGAGCAAAGCTCGGCAGGGGCCATTTGGCCCCTGCCTCATCCTTTGAGGGCCGCAGGTGTGCATTTGGCCCCTGCGACCCCGTCTCTCTCTCGTTTTGCCTTCCGATAGGCCAACAGAAGGGGGTGGGAAGCCCCCCTTCCATTCAAGGTAGGAGAAGTCGAGTCTCCTCTCTACCTTTGCTCGTTTTTATGCCTTCTAAAAGTCATATTTTTGCAGTTTACACAACGGAGCCCGTTCGCGCCCCGCGATCTAAACCAATGATCACCTACGCTCGTAGACGACTTCTTCCTCGCAATACCCCAAGGTAGGAGAAGTTGCACAATGACTTAAAAGATGTATGTTAGGGTTAACTTGTGAAATAGGTGGTGATAATGATGTTTGAAAAAAAAAAGGGTTTGGGTGAGCTAATCCTACCTAGCAGAGCCTTTAGGGCTTCAGTTGCAACCAATTTGAATAACAATTAGTCTTAATGATATTCGTGTTAACATCACTTGTAATATGTTGGTTAACTCTCATTTAATTTCCTTTAGAATTATAGCAGTCGTTCTGTTATGTTAACCCTGGTGGTCATACACTGAAGTCAGGAATCTGTTTACTGCTTTCAAAATGTTTTGCTATTATTTGAGGTGCACTAGAAACCGTTGTATTCTATTTATTAATCTGGTTAGCAATTGATATTGTATCCAATTTGATGGTAGAAAGTAGAACGTTGATAACAATAGTTACTTGCTCTAGAATGCATCAAAATTTGTGTCCAATCTTCATTTGTATCCATATTGTATTGCTGCAGTACACACTCAGTTGGTAAGCATTTTGCTGCACACATTACTGTGCACCCACAAAAATACGTATACATTTTCTGTTGTGACATTAGTGAAGAATGAACTCCGCCTTGGATATGTTCTGCTGCACACACAGAGAAAATTTAATGTGTGATTCCCATTGTTGTCATGACTATACATGTGCCCACACCCTACGCATGGGAGCCAAACCCTTTCTCAGGAAGTTGACCCCTAGTGCATCATGTCATACCTGGAAGACCAGAGAGTCGACCCTGGCATAACATGAGTCAGTCCTTGGTTGCCGTGTTCGGGCATTATGCTTATAGCTAAAATCGAGTGATATTATACATCAGTGAAAAAAAATTGTCTAGATCTTTACTGCCATTAAGAATTGTGATTCACTTTGAAAATGGCATATGCGCATTCTACTCGTAGTTGGAAATATATGATGCTACCTATTGTGAAACACTATGTTTTATTTGTAACTTGATATACAAATGGGATAATGTGCAATTTGTTTATATCTGAAATTTTGTCATGTAAACTGCTGACATTTAAATCTGGAAAATGTCTGAGTTTTGACTGCCTTCTGTAGAAGAGTTGTGAGACATTAAAAAGATTGAAATTGTTTGTTGCATGCAGTCAAGTTACGTGAATTGCTTTCCTTTGTCCACTGTGAATTCAAAATGAATGATAGGGAGTTTGAGAATCTTGCCTAATTGGGCAATATGGTTTGGGTACCTGATGCTGAGCTTGCACTCAATGTCAATAACATTGGTGAGAAAATTAAAGGTTAAATTTTGTGAGCCTGACTGGTTTAAAGGTACCAGTGGCCTGACTGGTTTAAAGGTACTGAGGCTTGTGTGCTTGACTGGTTTAAAGGTACCAGAGCACTTTGAGTGGGTTTATGCAATCAATATGACAAAGGGTTGAGATTGTTTTATACACCTTGGTAAAATGACTAAGGTTGGGAATTCTACTTCTATGATAGTAGAAGAAAGTTGGGAAAATGCCCTTTACTTCGGGAATATAATTAAATGAAAAGATTAACCCACTCAGATTCGGGCTTACCTTGGAGAGGGTAGGTGGTACAAAACTCCGGGGACGTGTTTCCTGTTTCGAGCTAAAGTGACTCGTTGGTCCCCAGTCTTCGGAGTTGGGAAGGCCCGGACTACCAATATGTCCTAGGTGGTAGCTCTTTGTTCTTCTGCAGAAGTTAGGGATGCATCCTGTTTTGGTTTTGGCCTTTGGGAGTTTCTCTCGGTCACTGGCCGCTCCCTTGAGATTTCAGTCACAGTTAGAATGTTCGGGTTAATGAAACAACTTGAATAATATACCCCCGAACGTTCTCTTCTGTGATGGTTGCCTCGGCCCGTGTGTACCCGCGGGATAAGAAAAGATAAACATAAATTAGAACATTTTAGGTATCACAGTGGGCGAAGGTACTAGGGAGACATGTTTATATTCTTCCAGCATGTTCTGAGCTTGTGATGAAATGACATCCTGAAATGTATAGATATAAGATAATCAAATTCATATTGGGATTGCTACATGAATGTTATGCATGACTGTTATTGTTGTTGCAGAATATGTTTTAATTGCTTAATGCCTTACTTGCTTAATTGTTGTCTTTGCATAAAATGCTGTAATTGCTGAATAATCTGTATGCCTGCTTAGATATATGTCTGTTAATGCTGTTACATAGCCTTCTTTGTGTGAGTCTTAATAGGCTGAAAATTCACACACGACACCCACATCACATACTTGATATATGATATACCTGCAAGAAAAATTACAGTTTTCCTACTTAGACGTGGTAGTCTAATTCCAATCAATTTATTATTTTCCAGGTAAAGAATAGGGTTTATGAGCGACTGCGGGATGAGGCATCGGATCAAGATTTTTGGATTTATTGTTCCAGGGATCGCTTGGGTTTATTGTAATTTTTAACTGTTCATATCATTTAAAACTCTAATGTTAATTTTCATTGATATTGAAATAAAATGAATGTTTTGGGTTTTATCTCCACGATAATGTTCCAGAATGTTTAACCCCATAATATTGTTTCCGCTGTTATATAAAAAAACAATCCTCTTAAATTTGGGTTAAAATTTTGGGGCGTTACATCCTCTTCCGGTAACGGCAGGCACGGGCCAAAGGCCCCTGCGACTCTCTCACTCTCTCCGTTTACCTTTCGACAGGGGGGCATCGGCCCCTGCTCCTCTTCTTTTCAAAATCCAGCAGGGGCTGATGGCCCCTGCCCTTTTTTTTCATGAACGACAGGGGCCATTGGTCCCTGCCTCCTCTTTGAAAGCCGCAGGGGGCCTTTGGCCCCTGCGCTTCCTCTCTCTGCTCGTTTCCTTGGCAGGGGCCATCAGCCCCTGCCCCTTTCTTTTTAAAATCTGGCAGGAGCCGCCTGTCCCTCTTTTCTTTAAAACCCAGCAAGGGCCTCATAAGGCCCTTGCCCCTCTTTTTGAAAACCCAGCAGGGGTCGATGGCCCATGCCCCTCATTAAACCCACAGGGGCCAGAGGCCCCTGTCCCTTTTTCCATCGAGCAAAATGGCCCCTGGCTCATCTTCCGAGGGCTGCAGGTGGGCATTTGGCCCCTGCGACCCTCCTCTCTCTCTCATTTTGCCTTTCGACAGGCCAACAGAAGGGGGTGGGAAGCCCCCTTCCATTCGAGGTAGAACTGCCGACAAGGGCCTTTGGCCCTTGCCCCATGATTCTTCAGGACTCGGCAGGGGCCCTTGGCCCCTGCCTCGTTTTTTTTTAGAAAGCCGACAGGGGCCCTTGGCCCCTGCCTCGTTTTTTTTTTAGAAAGCCGACAGGGGCCAAAGCTCCCTGTCTTGTCTTTTGGGAAGCTTGCAGGGGCCTTTGGCCCCTGCCACCCGAATATATCCGGCTGGCAGTGGAAATAAGCCCCTACCCGACCTTTGTTCCATTTTCAATTAAGATTCATGCTAATATCGTACTCTTGCAGTGTTACGCAACGGAGCCCGTTCGCGCCCCGCGAACTAAACCAACGATCACCTACGCTCGTAGACGACTTCTTCCTCGCAATACCCCAAGGTAGGGGAAGTTGCACAAGGACTTAAATAATTAAATCAAGCTTAAATAATTAAAGATCGAAAGGACTTAATTACATATTTATATACATATACGTATATAAGTACACTTTTAATTCAAGGACGCGGTTTCGCGATCCTTGTTCTTTGCTTTCGCATTTACTGTTTCTGTTTGCCGTCGCGCTTTGCGCCCAGGCTTTTGCTTTCGTATTTACTACTTACTGTCTTTTAATTCAAGGACGCAGTTTCGCGATCCTTGTCCTTTGCTTTCGCATTTCCTGTTTCTGTTTGCCGTCGCGTTTTGCGCCCTGGCTTTTGCTTTCGTATTTACTACTTGCTGTCTTTTAATTTAAGGACGCAGTTTTGCGATCATTGTCCTTTGCTTTCACATTTCCTGTTTCTGTTTGCCATCGCGCTTCGCGCCCAGGCTCTTGCTTTTCACATTATTGTCTTTTGTTTTTGCCTTGCAATCGACTCAGCGTATTCGGGAGGAATACCTTTTCCACTATTTTATCCGATATGTTTTGGGAAAATCCTTTATCTGGGGCAAGATCAAGTTGTTGGGCGATGGGTTCTTTTGCGATACCCATTTACCAAGACCAGTGTCGAGACTTGCGTAGCACCCAGACACTGCGTCATCGGATGCGAGATTCGAGAAAATCACATGCCATATGTAGGCAAGTTGTTGATCGTTTCGAAAGATTTAGAATGTTAAAATAACTTTTTAAAATATTATATCTTTGCGAAACACACTCTTGAGGCTCCTATTGAGGACCTATATCCCTTTCCTCGTAGTGTACTCTTGAACATGCGAGGCATGTTAATACTACGACGATTGGATGAGATGGTTTTATGACCTCGATTAGTGCTTTGTGCACGTTGTTGAAAACACATATAAAAAAAATGGGATCGCCTTTATAGGCAAGATGCTTGTTTTGGTCTAATGAACCAGAGCATGAAGAATGAGGCAACAGCTAAGAAACCCCATCGCGCTCGATTCAACCTAGCTTCGTCAAGACAGAGGACAAAGGGTACCAACTTCGATGAACATACCATTTATGGCTTTTTACGGGCAAAAAACCCGTCTTCCCCAGTCATCGGAGGTTAGGGGGGGATAGGGGCTACATAAGTTAGGCTAACACTTCTGCAGAAGTTGGATGCATCCCTATCAGGCCTTGGAGACTTACTCTTTCGACCATCGGTAGTCTCCATCGGAATAGGATTCAGTCAGACAACCGAGGTATCTTAAAATACTTAACATAATGAACACTCGGCTTGGTCTCGGTTGTTTCGACTCACATGCCATGTATGTACCCGCATGGCCGGTTAACAAGTAATAACTAAATTGAGCATGCTCACCTTTCAGTTTGTTGCACTTATCTTGTTTCTCCAGTTTATCTGCTTAGCTTGCTTGCGTAAATTGCTTGTTTAAGCCTTCTTGATTAGCTTATTTGCTGAGTTTGCCCCTTACTACCTGGTGCATAAATTATTTATGCCTAATTTAGTTCTTTCTGTTTTTGTGCTCACCTATTAGTTTTTCACAAAACTAACCCATTTCATGGGTACATATGACGAATAGGTGCATCACAGGCGATGACGCGACTGCAAGATAACTTTAGGTTCTATTGTTTCTGCTCATAGTTCTTCTCCTGGACATTTTGGTTTTTGTTACAGTTTCCCTGGAGGAAATCCAAATTTTGTACAAACCTGACACTATCTTTTAATAGAAGAAATGGTTTCCTAAGTATTATTGCAGATCGTCCATGGTAAATCCTTGTTCTCTCGCTAACGTACCCAAAGTTGTCAAACTTGTCCTTTCTCTTTTTAAGAAATCGTTTCCGCTGATTTTAAAAATAAACTCTGTAAAGAAAAGGATTTTTTCAACTATTTAAAGGAAATTATAAAGTTCGAAATTTGGGGGCGTTACAACTTGGTATCAGAGCAGATGAAAACAGTGATTCTTGGTCATCGAGCATCCGCTTCGCGCTGTAAGTAACTTAATTTCTCTTTTTTTTTTTATATAATTAGACTAGAGCATAGCTTACATGAGTATTTGGGGTTTCTTGTTCAAAGAAAATGAACCTTTCGGATTGTGAGAGATTGAGATGCAGAAGAGACGCACAAAGAACGCGTTGTCGTTCAGTTAGGGGCAGAAGCTTTGTGGTAGGAAGACTTGAGCGTTCAACTACCGGTTCAGAATGTTGAACTAGCAGGCCGCTCTCTCCGACTTTTGCGGATTCTTGGGTCTTTACTTTTCCGAATGCTTACCAAATACCGCTAGCTACGACATGGGCAACAATGCACTTTCGGGAAGGTGGTCGCGTGCCAAAACATGTTTTACTTAATTGACACGCTTCTCTAGAATCCTCTGAAGCAGAATTTTCCTGGCAAGCCCAGATGAAGTGCGATTTATGTGGTGAAGAAGGTCACGCAAAGAACAATTGTCAACTCAGGAAAGCGTACGACAGAAAGGCGTCTGCCGCACAAGATCTGGAAGACACAACATCTTCAGTTCAGGGTACTTTAGACACACCAACGTGTGATGGACAGATATTACCCCAAGAGGGTGCTCAGGACGTCGCTCCACCCACTTATTTGCCTTCTCCCAACTCACCAATATACACACCAACCCTAGACTCACCGCAGTACATATCAGACTCTCCGGTGAACACTCCGGCTTCACCGCTGTACATATCGGATTCTTCGGTGTACACACCGACTTCAACGCAGTATATATCAGATTCTCCGGTGTACACTCCGGCTTCGCCGCCCTATGCGCCGAATGCCTCGCCACATTACACCCCTACAACTCCTCTTCACGAGTAAGGAGTCCCGAATGAGGATTTGCATCCATTTTCCCCTTTGCGCGGGTTAAGGCACACGGGTATCGCAAGAGAGTACTTGAAAAAGTACTCTCATCATCCCTAAAAAGCAGATAAAACTCGTTGGTTTTCGTACCCGTGAGCAGTTTTTGTTTTTGGCTTTTTGTAAGTGCCCTCTTGTACCAGCACTACTGGGCTTTTGTAATCTCTATTACTCGAAAATACGATAACCTTTTTGATATTATTCTTCTCCTTTAAGTGTTGATTTATGCATCATCTGGTTATTTTAAGGATGGTTCGAGGTTCGAACGAGGGTTCGTCTGACGAATGGTCAGATCAGCGGGGATTTATCATGGATTCCCTAAGCGCATTGGCTAGCGCCATGCGAAATCAAGTGCGCAACCAAGTACCTACCCCAGAATCAAGCCACCCTGCGGCAGTATCGTATGAAAAGTTCTTAAAGCTCGATCCTCCAACCTTCACAGGCAAGCCCGACCCCGATGCAACTGAGAACTGGATATTTGTAGTAGAGCGAGTATTCCATGTTTTGATAGTCCCAGAAGACAAGAAGACTCTTTTCGGTACTTTCAGACTTTTGGGTGCCGCTCGCCATTGGTGGGACACGACCCGGAACATATAGTTCCCGACAGCTTCTTTTATTCCTTGGGAGACCTTCAAAAAGGCTTTCTTGGAGAACTATTTTCCTTCACATGCAAGGGAAAGAAAAAAGGTGGAGTTCTTGGAACTTTTCCATGGCACGTCAAGTCTGGTGGACTACATCTCTAAATTTCAGGAGTTTGAGCAATATTGCCCCAACTTATTCGAAGATGATCGCGAGCGGGCGGAGAAATTCATCCGCGGATTGAAGGAAGGACTCCGACCAAGGGTCCGTAACAGTATGCCATCGACTCTCTCCACAGCTCTTGCTGCAGCCACTCTCCTGATCGAGGATTGGGAGCGCTCCAAGAGCACCCAAAGCAAGAAGCCACCCGTTGCGGGTAGCGATCAAAAGAAATATCCCTCTGGCGGTCAAACCAAGCGACCGCCCTTTTTTGTAAACTAGGAAGGGGGAAGAAAGCAATATCCTCCTTCAAAATGTCAGCAATCTAAGGGCAACCCTCCCGCCCGGCAACAGGCGGGCGATGTCTGCCCCAAATGCGGACGACCTCACCCCGGGCAGACATGCCCTCTTTTTACAGGCGGATGCCTGTACTGTGGCAAGATGGGCCACTTCGCACGCGAGTGCCGCACGAAGGCAGCCGATGACCTCAGACGGAATGGTGGAGCACCTCTGCTCCCCCGACCACCGCCGCAGCCGCAACAACAGCAACATTCTTACCAGACGCAACAACCACAGTCCAACGGCCAAAAGAAGGCACCGGGACGCGTTTACACTGCCACGATCGAACAACTGACCAAAGGCGAGCTTGTGAAAAGTACCATCTTGATTGCTAACCAAGCAGCTTTCGTACTCTTTGATTGCGGTGCCACTCATTCTTTTATTTCTGAAAAATTGCTGAACTCTTGCACGTACCTGTAAGTTCGTTAGATAATGCTAACCCGATTGGGAAAAACACTATTTGTGCGACCTACGTGCCAGCTTTGGACGTGGTCTTGGCAGATCGACATTTGCCGGCCTGCGCTATCCTTCTAGATATGATCGAATTTGACGTCATCCTAGGCATGAATTGGCTGCACAAGTATCATGCCAAAATCTTTTGCCATGAAAGCAAGATTGTGTTGTCTCCACCAGGGATGCCTAAGGTGGAATTCAAGTTCTCGAAGGCGGTCCGTGCAAGCAAGATGATTTCTTTTCTAAAGGCACAAAATTACCTGAGAAGGGGATGCACTGCCTTTTTAGTCAGTGTCGTCCAGTCCGAGCCGACGCAAGTTTCAATAAGAGATTTAGATGTGGTTCGGGATTTTCCAGACGTCTTCCCATAGGAGCTGCCAGGACTTTCCCCACCACGAGAGGTTGATTTCAACATTGAGTTGCTGCCGGGTACTGCACCAATTTCTAAAGCTCCATACCGTATGGCGTCAGTCGAGCTCGAGGAGCTCAAAAAGCAGTTATAGGAGTTGATGGATTTAGGATTCATTCGCCCTAGTGTCTTATGTTGGGGAGCTCCTGTTTTATTCGTTAAAAAGAAAGACGGATCATTGCGGTTGTGCATCGACTATCGAATGCTCAACCAGGCCACGATAAAGAATAAGTATCCGTTACCGTGTATCGAAGATCTGTTCGATCAACTGAAGAATGCCAAGATTTTGTCAAAGATCGACCTTAGGTCAGGATACCATCAACTCAGAATTAAGGGAGATGATATCTCCAAGACGGCTTTTCGAACCAGATATGGGCATTTCGAGTTTACTGTCACGCCTCTCGGACTCACCAACGCACCAGTAGCCTTTATGGACCTCATGAATCGTGTGTTCAAACCCTTTTTGGACACCTTCGTGATCTTGTTCATCGATGACATTCTGGTGTACTCTGAAACCTGGAATCAACATCGTGAACATTTAATCATCATTTTGGAAACCTTGTGAAAGGAGCGTTTGTTCGCTAAATTCTCTAAAAGCGAGTTTTGGCTCAAGGAGGTTATGTTTATGGGTCATGTTATATCCGAGAAAGGAGTGTCTGTGGATCCTGCAAAGGTGGAGGCCATACTAAGCTGACAACAACCGAAGAATGTTTGGGACATCAGAAGGTTTCTTGGCTTAGCTGGATATTATCGAAGATTTAGCCAGGACTTTTCCAAAATCTCTTTACCTATGACAAAGCTGCTAAAGAAGGAAGCTAAGTTTATGTGGGACGATTCGTGCGAAAACAGTTTTCAGTTGCTGAAGGTGCGACTTACTAGCGCTCCTATCTTGGCCTTGCCTTCAGGACAAGGCGGCTTCGTGATCTATACTGACGCTTCAGTGACAGGCTTGGGCTGCGTTCTAATGCAGAATGGTAGGGTAATCGCTTACGCCTCGCGTCAACTTAAGATTCATGAGAAGAATTATCCGACTCATGACTTGGAATTAGCGGCTGTGGTGTTCGCATTGAAGATATGGCGACACTACTTGTACAGGGAACAATTCGAGACTTTTACGGATCATAAGAGCCTCAAGTACTTGTTTTCATAGGAGCTAAATATGAGGCAACGACGGTGGCTTGAATTTCTCAAGGATTACGATTTCACCCTTTCCTACCATCCAGGAAAGGCAAACGTGGTAGCTGATGCTCTCAGCCGTAAGGCTTCTAGCATTTTCGTCATCCTATTATACGTTGGTTGGAAGTTGATTGAGGATTTGGTCTCATGGAAACCGTTTGCAGTCTCGTCGAATTCTATCAGTCTTTCTAATCTGATAGCTCAACCTGAGCTATTAGCCAAGATCCCTGCTGGGCAAAAAACTGATGCGCAGTACGAGAAGCTGAAGGCTCGTACACAGCAGACCGATACTCCTTTCCGACTTAAGGACGATGGAAGCATTTGACTCAAAAATCGTCTTTGAGTTCTAGATGATCCTGTTTTGAGAGACGAGATTCTCGTAGAGGCCCATAAATCCAAATATACGATTCACCCGGGAGGCACGAAAATTTTCAAAGACTTGCAACACAGATATTGGTGGAGCGGAATGAAGCGAGACGTGGCCGAATACATCTCTAAGTGTTTGACTTGCCAGCAGATTAAGATCGAGCATCAACGACCTGGCGGAGTGATGCAGCAGATGAAAATTCCACAATAGAAGTGGGAAGACATCACTATGGACTTTATCGTCGGTTTGCCTAGGACACGAAAAAAGAACGATGGGATTTGGGTGATCGTTGACCGACTCACCAAATCGGCTCATTTCCTTCCTATTCGTATTAGTCAGTCCTTAGACAGTTTGGCGGATCTCTACATTCGTGAGATTGTGAGGTTACACGGTGTTCCGGTGTCTATTATCTCCGATCGTGATCCAAAGTTTACCTCGAGGTTTTGGGGACAACTTCAAATCGCTTTGGGTGCAAATTTAAAATTCAACACCGCTTTTCACCCTCAGACAGACGGACAATCTGAACGCACAATTCAGACTTTGGAGGACATGCTGCGTGCGTGCATGATGGACTGAAAGGGAGAATGGGATTCTCATACCAGTCTGGCCGAATTCGCGTATAACAACAGTTATCACGCAAGCATCGGGATGGCCCCTTACGAGGCCTTGTATGGAAAGCCTTGTCGTTCGCCTATCTACTGGGACGAGGTTGGCGAGCGAAGGATGGAATCTCCTATAGTGCTACAACACTACACTCAGCAGGTGCAGATGATACGAGAGCGACTCCGTACTGCATAGTCGGCAAAAAAGTTACGCAGATCGCCGTCGTCGAGAGCTCTCCTTCTCGATAGGAGATATGGTCTTTGTTAAAGTATCTCTCACAAAGAGCGTATTTCGGTTTGGGAAAAAGGGAAAGCTAAGCCCTAGATTTGTCAGACCATTCAAGATCCTGGAACGGATTGGTGAAGCAGCTTACCGTGTGGCTTTACCTCCTCAGTACGCTCAGATCCATAATGTTTTTCACGTATCCATGCTTCGGAAATACGTTCACGACCCATCACACATCATCCATTATGATGATGTAGACATTCAGAAGGATTTGCCTTTCGAGAAAAGACCAGTCGAGATCGTTGATCGTCGAAATCAAGTGCTTAGATCAAAGACAATATCTCTTGTAAAGGTGCGTTGGAAGCACCATAGGATAGAGGAATGTACTTGGGAGCCTGACTCTGATATTAGGGAGAAATACCCTGACTTGTACTTTGATCGATGAGTTAAATTTAATTTCGTGGATGAAATTATTTTAAGGAGGTTTGGATGTAAAACCCAGTCAAAAAAAAAAATTGGGGACTCAGGTCGGGTCTGGACCCGACCCGGATCCATACTTGTGCCAGCCCTGCCCATCGAAAGGGCTGGCTGTGGGCGACACAGGGGGCCGCCCGCCCTCTGTGCATATTAAAGGGCGAGAGGGGAGAGGGGAGGGCTTACGAGCCTCTCCTCTAACTCTCTCCCGTCTCTCGTCTCTCCCCCTCTGTCTCTGCTCTCCCTCCCCGACTCCATCTCTCCCTCGTTCCCTCACTCTCCTCCCCAGCAAGCCCCGTCGGCGACGTCTCCCTCTCTGGCGAGCTCCCTTCACGGGAACCACTCCCCGACGACCTCCCTTCTCTCCGGCAGCCTCAGGTGAGTCCCCTCCCTCTCGCTGTCTTCTCTCCCGATAACAGGAGGTAGGGGCCAAAGGCCCCTGCGACTCTCTCACTCTCTCTGTTTACCTTTCGGCAGGGGGCCATCGGCCCCTACCCCTCTTCTTTTCAAAATCCAGTAGGGGCCGATGGCCCCTGCCCTTTTTTTTCATGAACGACAGGGGCCATTGGCCCCTGCCTCCTCTTTAAAAGCCGCAGGGGGCCTTTGGCCCCTGCGCTCCCTCTCTCTGCTCGTTTCCTTGGCAGGGGCCAAAGGCCCCTACCCGGCCTTTGTTCCGTTTTCAATATGTCTGGCTGGCAGTTGAAATAAGCCCCTATCCGACCTTTGTTCTGTTTTCAATTAAGATTCATGCTAATATCGTACTCTTGTAGTGTTACGCAACGGAGCCCGTTCGCGCCCCGCGAACTAAACCAACGATCACCTACGCTCGTAGACGACTTCTTCCTCGCAATACCCCAAGGTAGGGGAAGTTGCACAAGGACTTAAATAATTAAATCGAGCTTAAATAATTAAAGATCGAAAGGACTTAATTATATATTTATATACATATACGTATATAAGTACGCTTTTAATTCAAGGACGCGGTTTCGCGATCCTTGTCCTTTGCTTTCGCATTTACTGTTTCTGTTTGCCGTCGCGCTTTGCGCCCAGGCTTTTGCTTTCGTATTTACTACTTACTGTCTTTTAATTCAAGGACGCGGTTTCGCGATCCTTGTCCTTTGCTTTCGCATTTTTTGTTTCTGTTTGCCGTCGCGCTTTGCGCTCAGGCTTTTGCTTTCATATTTACTACTTACTGTCTTTTAATTCAAGGACGCAGTTTCGCGATCCTTGTCCTTTGCTTTCACATTTCCTGTTTCTATTTGCCGTCGCGCTTCGCGCCCAGGCTCTTGCTTTTCGCATTATTGTCTTTCGTTTTTGCCTTGCCATTGACTCAGCGTATTCGGGAGGAATACCTATTCCACTATTTTACCCGATATGTTTTGGGAAAATCCTTTATCTGGGGAGAGATCAAATTGTTGGGTGATGGGTTCATTTGTGAAGCCCATTTACCAAAACCAGTGTCGTGACTTGCATAACACCTAGACACTGTATCATCGGATGTCAGATTCGAGAAAATCACATGCCATATGTTGGCAAGTTGTGGGTCGTTTCGAAAGATTTAAAATATTAAAATAGCTTTTTAAAACACTATATCTTTGCGAAACACACTTCTGAGGCTCCTATTGAGGACCTATATCCCTTTCCTCGTAGTGTACTTTTGAACATGCGAGGCATGCTAGTACTACGACGATTGGATGAGATGGTCATATGACTTCGATTAGTGTTTTGTGCACATTGTTGAAAACACATAAAAAAAATGGGATCGCCTTCATAGGCAAGATGCTCGTCTTGGTCTAATGGACCAGAGCATGAAGAATGAGGCAACAACTAAGAAACCCCATCGCGCTCAATTCAACCTGGCTTCGTCAAGAGAGAGGACGAAGGGTACCAACTCCGATGGACATACCATTTATGGCTTTTTACGGGCAAAAAACCCGTCTTCCCCAGTCATCGGAGGTTAGGGGGGGATAGGGGCTACATAAGTTAGGCTAACACTTCTGCAGAAGTTGGATGCATCCCTATCAGGCCTTGGAGACTTACTCTTTCGACCATCGGTAGTCTCCATAGGAATAGGATTCAGTCAGACAACCGAGGTATCTTAAAATACTTAACATAATGAACACTCGGCTTGGTCTCGGTTGTTTCGACTCACATGCCATGTATGTACCCGCATGGCCGGTTAACAAGTAATAACTGAATTGAGCATGCTCACCTTTCAGTTTGTTGCACTTAGCTTGTTTGTCCAGTTTATCTGCTTAGCTTGCTTGCGTAAATTACTTAGTTTATCTGCTTGCACTTAGTTTGCCCCTTACTAACTGCTGCATAAATTATTTATGCCTAATTTAATTCTTTCTGTTTTTGTACTCACCTACTAGTTTTTCGCAAAACTAACCCATTTCATGGGTACAGGTGACGAATATGTTCATCACAGGCGAAGACGCGATTGCGAGATGACTTCAGGATCCACTGTTTCTGCTCGTAGTTCTTCTCCTTGACATTTTGGTTTTTGTTACAGTTTTCTTTGAGGAAAATCCAATTTTTGTACAAACCTGACACTCTCTTTTAATAGAAAAAATGGTTTTCTAAGTATTATTGCAGATCGTTCATGGTAAATCCTTGTTCTCTCGCTAAAGTGCCCAAAGTTGTCCTTTTTCTTTTAAAGAAATCGTTTCCGCTGATTTTAAGAATAAACTTTGTAAGAAAAGAATTTTTTCAACTATTTCAAGGAAATTATAAAGATCAAAATTTTGGGGCGTTACAGTAACAGAAGTAGGGAGGGGTCGTGCCCCTTCCCTGCCGTAACAGGGAGCAGGGAGGAGGGGCTCGACCCCTCCCCTGCCGTAACAGGAAGCAGGGAGGGGTCGTGCCCCTCCCTTGCCGTCAAAAGGGCACCGAGAGGGGAATCGGCCCCTCCCTTACCCTGCAGGACACAGGGAGGGGTTCTCCTCCCTCCCTCACTAAAAGAGGGTCGTAGGGAGGAGGCTTTGCCCCTCCCCTGCAACCTAGGGTAGAAGAGAGGTGGTTCGGCCCTCACCTCCCTGCATAACGGAGAAACGAGAGAGAGAGAGAGAGAGAGAGAGAGAGAGAGAGAGAGAGAGAGAGAGAGAGAGAGAGAGAGAGAGAGAGAGAGAGGCGTACCTGGGGAGGCTGCCAGAAGGGAGATGGCCGAAAGGAGGGGGGCGTCAGTGGCAATGCTCGGCAACGCAGAGAGAGGGAGTCGGTCGAGGGAGAGAGACCGAGAGATGAGAGGGGGAAGGAGGTTTCGAGAACCTCCCCCCTTCGTCGCTGCATGCTTTTAAAAGCACGCAACCGACTTATCACCCGGGTCAGATCTGGGTCTGGATCCGGCCCGGATCCAAACGATTTTTTTTTACTCGAGTTATTACAATTTATACACAAAAGGAAGCAAAAAAGAGCTATTGAGAAGTGCTCCCAAAAACTAGAAATATAGCTGTTGGGAGCACTTCCCAACAACTATATTTGATAGTTGTTGGGAGCGCTTCCCAACAGCTAGAAATATAGCAGCTCTATTTCAAGAGCATTATAAGGACTATAATGCCCTTGATAAAAAGAATAAATTACAGAAGTAATAACAATCTAAATTGCCCCTAAAAGTAATATAAAGGACTATTGTACCCCTAATGAGTACAACTTATTAGAAAGCTATGAAAAGACTAAAATACCCCAATTGGGTATTTAACTATTACAATATATATATATATATATATATATATATATATACATGCTAAAAAACATACTTAGGGACAAAATTTGAGTTCTAACAACACAAAATATGGGATTATGGGTAAAAATGAAGAAATATCTTCTACAAACATAAAAAATGAGCTTACCCTTCTTCAACTTCAATATTACACAAATAAAGCAAAGAATGAAGAGTTTTTACCTTATCTTACTTCTTTTAGTGAAAATGCATTCTTATGCGAGAAAACTACAAAAGCCCTCTCCCTTGCACAAGAATCAACCCCCAAAACGCTCTCAAGCCTCCTAGGGCACATAGGTTACTCTTTAATGGCTTCTACACAAATGAGAGAATCGACCTTGGGGCGTTTAAAAACTCATAACCAAAAAGAGTTTCAGCCCTTTATAAAGCATGTTGAGGGTGTATCGTACGATGTACCTGATACGGATACGCTACACACTTGTATCTTGATACGAATGTGTATCCCATCATTATGCCTTATAGTAACGATACATATCATACTGTATCATACGATACTGTATGATACTTATAACACTAGATGAGGCAATTATTAGAGAACATGAGAATTCAAATAGTAGATCTCCCAGAATTATTTTGTGACAACAAAAGTGCAACTGACAATCATATGTTTCATGAGAGAACAAAACATATAGTGATAGATTGCCATCATGTTCGTGAAGAGTTTCTGAAGAAAACTGTTTTATTGCCATATGTGACTTGGGAGCATCAATTGGCAGATTTTTTAACCCAATCTCTTTCTCCTTAGCAAACTTTCTATTGTGACATTGTAAGTTTGGGGAGAGGCATGTTAAATATACTTATAAATATATTTATATATATAGTAGAATGTATCTAGGGGAATCTATGTAATTTTTTATTTTTTATATCTTTTGTTAAATTTTTTGTTTTCCTTTTTGAATAGCTAGGATTGACTAGCTGTGAGGACTAGTTTAAGGGCTAGTAGTTCTAGCCGTTAAGTCTAGACTAACGGCCAGTTTTTTGGCCTCTTTGTATTTATGGGGGATCTCCCTCATTTGTGATTTCATGCATTATTTTGATGCACCGTACTTTATAATAAAATATGTATTTTTTATGTGAGTGCTGTTTGTGTCTTAGTGCATGTGTTCTCTTGCCCATAAGTGGCTGTGCTTCTCTTCCTTGAGGATTGAGTTCATTACAATTAATCACTTGAAATCTCGAGTCCTAAACACTGTCAACACTTAACAAGGGTGAAAATGCTGTAAGAAATGGGATATAGAAGTACCTACTCAAATCTCCCCCTTGCATGCATAAATAAATAAACTAATATGTTTGCAGACCAAGTGAAGTAAAACAGACAATTGGCCACAAGTATATCTAGACAACAAATATGAAGAAAATGCTAACAAATTCTCTTTTCGTGAAAAAGATCACCAGGCCGCAGAAAATGATACAATTCTATGAGGCAATGGCACGTAAGTCATTTCCATAGTGTACTTTGTAGAGCGGTGACTTAGACATATATCATATCTGGAAAAAACAGCATCGCTAGTTGTATTGCATTCCACTTTGTCCAACAATCATTTTGACAAACCATTTTGGAGGGGGATAGTGCTTGTAAATCCAATCTGCACACTTTGCTCTTGATTTTTTATTCTAATGATCTGATTCATAGAACAATGTCAAGAAAGTCACCTTGATATAATGAGAACAATGTGCAAAGATTTCACATATCAAGTGACATATATTCATAAGAGATGCATATGAAATACTCTGTAACTCATGACCAGTCAAGGTATGTGAAGAATATGATTTGTATTCCTTCCATGACAAAGTGGGGCACTATATCCATGTAAAAGTTCTGTGGGCGCCATGTCCATGCAAAATGCCTCATTCATACTTGGTTGAAAAGTTCTAAAGTAATGAATTGCTTTTGTAGTGTAAAAGACGTAGAACAGTCTATCTTCAACGCTTCCAATGTGCCTCTTTATGCCTTTGTTCCACTTGTGGAAAATAAACAAAGAATAAATATATCAATTAAGCTTAAAACTTGTTTTGCTGTAGCTTTATTGTTTTCTTTCATTTGTCCTCATGGTTTAGTAGTATGCAATATGTATGATACTGTTTGTATGGAATATGGCTCAATGGTGGTGCAGAAACTTTCTCTTAAACGATATGAAATATCATGGGTATATAGAAGAGCAATTGGACACTCAGCCCCAAATAGGTACCTTCAGGTATAGCTCTTGTCTAATTAGTACTTTGTAGCATTTCTCATTTTTGCCATTTTTATTTTTATAAGTTGTTTTTCATGATCCGATTTGCCATCATAATTCATTTATAGGATATATAACCACATGTTTTGCTACCAGGCTGACTTTGACATCATTGGGGGTGCCCCTGCACTGACAGAAGCTGAGACAATCAAGGTGGCATTTTTGTTCTTATGCATCATTCATTTACATATTGTAATGCTAGTATTCATAATTTTGTTGAGGGATTTATGGTATAAATAATGGTTGGAAATCCTTAAATGACTTCTTAGGATTTTTCTCATGAAAGTTCCAAAATTTCTTTGACAAGAATAAAAGAACAAAGAAGTGTGCGTAGAGGAAAAGAAATAAGTACCTAAAAAACAAATATCTTTGCTTAAATAAGTGTATGTACATGTATGCCCTTTTATTTTTTGGAGTAGAAAATTTGAATCTAATTTACTATCAAAATAATCTTAATATTTCTATGTTGGGGAGAAATGGTGAAAACAAGCAGAAGCACTTCCCCTCTATTTTGATCTCATAGGAAATTCAACAAACGCTTGGTAGATTCAATCACATATGTTGAAACTTTAATGGAGCACACAGGAACCGAGGCAGAGAGAGAGAGAGGTCGGCAAAGAGAAAGAGGGAAAGTTGTTAATTCATTAGGGCTAATCTTTTCTAGTTTAAATAGAGGTTAGCCTAAAAAGAAAATTATATATGGGTCCCTCATTATATATAAAATACTAAAAAACAACTTTAAGAATAAATGAAGCTTCAAATGGTCGACTAATCTTAACACTCCCCCTCAAGCTGTAGTATAGATATCAATCATGCTCAACTTATCACAACAATGAGAGAAACTAGGCCTCGCTAGAGCCTTGGTGAAGACATCAGCTACTTGATCTTCGGAGGATACATGATCTGTGCAAATATAACAAGCCTGAACCAGGTCACGTAGGTAGTGACAGTCAACTTCAATATGTTTGGTCCTTTCATGAAAAACTGGGTTGTTGGCAATATATGTAGCAGCCCTATTGTCACACACCATCAACATAGGTAGGGATACTTTCACCTGAAGGTCAGTCAAAACTGATTTTACCCACATAATTTTAGCTGTTGTCTGAGTCATAGCTCGGTATTCCGATTTAGCACTCGACCTGGCTACAACAGTTTGTTTCTTACTCCTCCAGGTAACAAGATTTCCTCTCACAAAAACACAAAATTCCGTTGACTTTCTATCTTCAATAGACCCCGCATAATCTGCGTCAGTGTATGCAACGTATAAGGAAGAATTTTGTTTAAACAACAGTCCTTTACCAGGAGATGACTTTAAGTACCTGAGAACCATCATAGCTGCATCCCAGTGAACTTTGGTAGGTTTATCCATGAATTGACTGATTTTACTCACGGCTAATGAAATGTCAGGTCTAGTAACAGTCACATATAACAACTTACCCACCAAGGATCTGAAACTGGTACTATCCACATATTCAGACTTCTCCTCCAACATATGAGTTTTGGGATCCATCGGAATACTAGCAGGCTTCGCTCCTAGCATTCTAGTCTCTTTTAATAAATCCAAAACATACTTTCTTTGCGACAAAACTAAGTCCTCTTTGTTTCTTGCCACCTCGATCCCCAGAAAATATCGAAGGGAACCAAGATCTTTAGTAACTGTTGAGAATAAGAGGTTTTTAGTAAATAAGTTTTGAGACTAAGAGGGTTTTAGTAAATAAGTTTTTCTAAACTAGAGGTTATGTGAATCTTAATATTTAATGAGGGACCTGGGTGTAATTTTGTTCCTTGGACTATCTCTATTTAATATAGAGATTAGCCCTAATCCAAGTTAAGAAGTTTTCTTTTCTCTAAGCAGCCGTCTCTCTCTCTCCCTCTCTCTCTCCACCCCGATTTCTGTGTTTATTTTCAGAACATCAACATGGTATCAGAGCATTGATCTTGGGAGCGTCATTAATCTTCTTCCAAGGTCTGGATGTCGTGATCTATATGGGAGAAGCGGTCGTGATCTCTATGCATCTGTGTGCGCATGTTATCGTGGGTCGTGAATCTAGGTGCCGAGTCCTCCTTAAAATCCATTTGTGTGTTTGATTTCAGATATGATTCCTTGCTATATCGTGAAATAATTTTTTTTTGTAACATGCTATCGTTACTAGTGAATCTGAGTGCCGAGTTCCTCTCAAATTTTAGTTGGTTGATAATTTCTCAGAACATAAATATCAGCAGTCGTGATTCCTGCTGTGTCGTGGTATTTTTTTTGTTTTCTGTTCGTGGAAACAACAGGCTGTGTTCGTGGAACCGAGTTATTTGATTTCAGACGTGATCAGAACTGAATGTTAATATCAGTTTTTTGTTCGTGGTAGGCCTAGGAAGACATGGATGGAGGTGATAAGAAAGGATATGAATGCTTTGAACCTCACCGAGGACATGGCATTGGATAGAAATGAATGGAGGAGAAGGATTCATGTGGAAGACCCATAATGATTTTCTTTGTTGGTTCATATTTCCGACCCCAATTGTATTGGGATGAAGGCGTAGTTGTTGTTGTTGTTGTTGTTGTTGTTGTTCGTGGACTGTGTTATGGATAAATTTTTTTGGTCGTAGCTTGAGTGCTGTGAAAACAGAATGTTAACAGCAATTTTCTGTTCGTGGAAGCAGCAGGCGTGAGCAATAGGCTGTGTCGTGAAATATTTCTTTTCAGTTGTAGCAGGAGTGCTGTGGAAAACAAATTGTTAACAACAGTTTTCGCAGGTGTGATTCCTGCTGTGTGGAAACATGGGTTGCTGTGTTGTGACATTTTGCTAGTACTGCTGCTGTGTGGATACATTCATTTCAAGTAGTACTGCTGTCAAGACTTCATGTTTGGTGTGACAGCTTGTGTAGTCGTGGACTTGCCTGATATGTGGTTAACACACGCTATATCTTGTTGGTTGTGTGATCTTGATTTGCAACCAACACGATATATGTAACGACCCCAATCCATACCCTTTGAAAATGCAGAATATTTTTTTTTCAATGCGGAAACCTTCCCAGAGATCCGGGGTCCTCACAGTTCTAATTTCCATTGGATATCCCAACCACCACAAACGAAGTTGCAATCATCATCCATAAAAACCAACTAAAATTCTTTTATTAATGAACCAATAAGAGTCTCATACACAACTCAAAAGTGAAATAACAACTGCAGAAAGTAAAAAGAACTAAAAGAAGCAAAAATAGAGCCACTCTGTCCCCTGCTGAAACTGACAAGCGCAAGTATGACTCTCATCCATCCCCTGTAGCCAGTCTCGCCTCACTGTTCACCATGTCTTGTGAAAAACCAACAAAGTAGGGTGTCAGAACCGAAATTCTGAGCACAACTACTTCTAAAAAAACCAGGTGAGACAAAGAACATGGATAAGATTTCATGCAATGATTTGGGTGAGTGCAGATATAAAATTTACAGAATTCAAATATCCATACCTACCAACAATTACATATACTCACCAGTCAAGAACAGTAAAGCAGTACCATATATCAAGAACTAAATAACCAAACCTTGCAACATGATTTCAATAAGTAAATCATATGCTACCACCAAATCATGACATGATATGGAGAATGATTCAAACATGCATGATCTAATGCATAACAGGAAAATGCATGATTATGTGCAATGCATGATTCCTTTTTGTTATCTTTCATTTAAGTTCCATCTTTCCATATGCATGCCCTATTAAATGCACGCAGCTTTAAGTTCCTCTTTTTAATTACCGTTGCCCGCAGATAAACCAAACGGGTACAATCTCCGAGGTCAAGTAGGTTCCCAGGGTAGCTTAACACATAATTTGTATTTTATTACTGGGTTCCAACTTAACCCTCGACCGAATCACCTTCGGAACATTAGACCTCCACATCTAATGCCGGGGACACAAGGGACACCTCACGCCCACATGTGCTACTTTCTTGGTACCATAAACAATAGCTGTGTCAAACACACCACTCCCGGGTAAAGTGGTGGACTCTCGATAAAACCGTGACCAGGAGAAAGAACCTCAATATCGGGTTCAGGGGATCAAATTACAGCACACAGAGTTTTTGTATCCTCACAGTCTCCCCAAGACCGGATCTCCAAGATTCTTATACTCCAGATGAGATATCTCATAATGTATATTACACTGTTCTTATTATTATATATATATATTTTAAAGTTATTTCTTTAAATTTGCAACACCATACGCAAAAGTAAAGTGAAAACCCGCATCCACCCTTGCGGGGACCCATTCGGGACTCCAACCCGTATAAACCACTAGAACAGTGTAGTAGTGTGCCAAACCATCTTATGTGGTTCAAATGATGTAGTTAAAAACATATGTGAAAGAAAACCAACCCACGGCTCTCCAGGCCGATAATGGTCCATTTAGGCCATCGATGCACCACATAATAAAACCAAGTAGTGTTTGATTCATAACACTAGGCCAAAGTGCCAAAAGCATGTGCACTCATGCAATCATAAACCCAAACATATGCATGTCATTACTCATTCATATGTATTTTCACTATGTGTGTGTTACCTACATCACATACGGTTATTGACCAATTCATGGTTTCTTTAAGTGTGTGAGTGTTCATGTGCCATTTCACATATTAATGAAGCGTACATGTTCAAGAAGAATTACTAATGATTGAATCATGCTCACAATCAGGCGTACCATAATCATAACAGTCAAGTGAAAGCATAAACCTCCACGGCTAGTGTTTCCATATAATCCAATACACAAGCTTTTAATATAACACATGGACATGAAACAACAACACTCACACGCATGGTTTCAAAGATTCATGTGCAAGGATTCACATATTTATACCAAAATGTAGGTTGTCAATCCTGGATTAATTTTATTATAACATGTGAATACCCATGCATGTAGATTCAAGCAATAAAGCATTAGTTTCATGATTGCTCATGCCCATGAAAACAACTAGGCAACGATATCCAAATCAAGCATAACAAATCAAGCCTAAGCATATTAGCAGTTTCATTCACCTGTATGCAAAGAGCCAGGTCTAACACGATTAACTAGTATTCTGGAAAATTAAAGTGCTACGCTAAGCTTCCATATGAGCCATACTATACATGAACAAAGATTCAATCGACCTGTCACTTGTCCACAAGCATGGACAGTTAAGGAAATAGCCTTTTATCATATTTTCCTTTGTAAAAATATAGTCCAGCACTAGTCGGCTGGGCTTGGCAGGGTACCACACAACCCATGATGGGCCTGTGCATCACTGCCACGGCCTGGCAGTCAGTCGAGTACCCCTCGGCTGGCTACTAGTCGGCCTGAGCCATTCAACAACAAAAGGGTTAATCAGAAAGAGAAACAAAAGGGTATTTTGCCAAGTAACTAAGAGTGCAGACAGACTACAATACATAGATGAAACACTTCTCATTGTACAGATCTCTCATGATCTTATGCTCTCCTTCCACTCAATACTTATAACAACACAAAAAGACTAAAATTGTAAAAAACTGCACAATGTTCAGAATAACTGGTTCTACGCTAGTCAAAAATAGACATTTCAGCTAGCAATTCCTAAGTCAGCCGAGTTTTTTTCCTCTCCCTTTTCAACTGATAGAAAGCATTTTCAGCACGTTCAAGTGAAGCTTATGAGAATATAAACAAATATTTCTGGAAAAATTTTACTTTAGTACGTTAAGAGGTGCGCTTCCAAGTAAGTTCCAGGGGAATATTTTACAACTACTTAATTTGTTGTGAAAAAGATGCATGGTTGGAAATAGTACTGCAAGAAGCCAAAAATGCAATGCAAGCATAATCGTTTTTCTTTAATATTTTTTTTTTCTCGCATGAATTCAATAGGCACCATGGAGTTTCTCGTTTCCTAACTAAGAAACCCCCAAATCTGGGAAATCCCTAAGGAACTCGGGACCTCCATGGCTGGGACATCCACTACCTCAACCGACCCCTCTTTTCCCCCCTATCGGCCTGATTTGGGGATTTTACGGGTTAGGGTTAGATCAAACTAACCCCATCAATTCGTGAAAACCCAGAGGGTAGCCATCTAGCGGACTTCCATGGCTTCTCATCTCAAACCCTTACTCGAAATCGAATCCCTGTTCGATCCCTCACCAAGATTCAACGAAGACCTGTACCTTATTTCGCTGGTTTTCTGGCGATCGGAGGCTGGAGACGCGAAAGCAGGGCCGCAGCTGATGCTCCTCACTGCTGCCGTGACAGGCTGCCTGCTGTGGCCTTCAATGGCAGCCGGTACCTCCCCCGTTATTCGGCGTAACCCACACCGTGAGAGAGAGAGAGATAGAGGGAGAGAGAGAGAGGTCGAGTGAAGAGGGCGAGACCCCCTCTCCACTCCCCCTTTATCGGCCCCAAGCCCCCCTTTCTTGCCGAGGGGTGCGGGGTTGGTTACGCTCTGCGTAACCCCTCCCTCGCCCCCCTTCTATTTTCGGCTCCTGACCTATCGGGCAAGCCTTATCGGGTTGCCCCTTTCTTTTAAAAGGGCAGCTACAGGGCGCGGCTCGGGTCCGGACCCGAGACCCGTAACCCGACCCCAACGAGATGGATCCACAAGTTGGATCCAACTGTGGATCCTCGGATTAATGAAAATAAATAAATTTTATAATTAAAATTTTATCTATTTATTATTATTAATGTTATTAAATCATGTATTCCTAATTACCCCTTTATGGGTCCTAGATCCGAAATGTGGATCTAGGCACAATTTGCATATTTTAAAATATTTTGTAACATAAACAAATTTTTTTTTGTAGCAAAATTTTTCGGGTTTTACAATATAGCCATCCGTGGTTGAGGTGAAAATTTTTGGTCAAGTTTCTTTAAAACTATTTTTGAAGTTTGAATCTGGATAGTCGAAGGTCGTGTTTCTCAGACTTCATTAGTGAAGTCAAAACTTGATATAGTCGGGTCCGTAGTTGATTGTGGGTGTGCTTGTGTGGTTGCTCTTGCATTTTGTGAATCAAGCCAATTAGTTTATATTATGGCTCAAGTGGTTAAATCAGATGCAGATTCCTCCAATGATTATGTTACTCTTAGCAGGGCTGAATATGACGAGCTCCTTGCTTTACGATCATCCACTTCGAAGTCTTCTGTTGCGGAGGTTGTGTGCTCGGCAGGTGATGGCCTATCTGGTCAAGGTGATAGGTGGATCATTGATTCTGGAGCCTTTGGTCACTTGTGCGGAAATTCGAGTAATTTTTTGAGTTTAAAACCTGTGACTGGTCAAAAAGGGGTACGTCTTGCTGATGGTAGCTCTTCCCCAATTGTAGGGCAGGGAAACATGTCTATTACCCCTATTATTTGATTGTCGCATGTTCTTCATGCTCCTTCGTTTCCACAAAATTTATTATCCGTCAGTCGAATGACAAAAGATTTGAATTGTAGAGTGATTTTTGATCCTATGGGATACACCTTTCAGGACTTGCTGTCGGGGAGAAGTATTGGTGGCGACTATGAGGAAGGTGGTCTGTATTACCTACACCAACCAGAAGTTTTGACCTATTCTGCTGTTACATCCTCCTCAAGTCCTCTATTGTAGCATCATCGTTTGGGTCACCTTCCAGTGACAAAACTTCATCGTGTCATTCCTCATATACCTCCCTCAGTTTCTTTTCATTTACATCCTGCTGGGAGGTATGAGGGCATGTAAATTGAGGTTGAATCCCATTGACATAATAGAATTGAAGTAAGTCTTTGGATTTGAACTCAAGAGCATTATCAGTGCGAACAATTTTAACACAAACATCAAATTGAGTTTTTATCTCTACAATTAAAGATTTAAGAATGACATGACCTTGAGACCGATCTTTTAACAGGAACACCCACGATAACCTTGAGAAGTCATCAACAATAACTAGATAATAACGACACTGAGACCCATTTGGAATCCTACTCGGACCCCACACATCGACATGAAGAAGATCAAACAATCCTTAACTTGACGGACTCTGACTAGAGGGGAAAGAGCTTCGACAATGTTTTCCCAATTGACATGAGGAATGACACGATGAAGTTTTGGTACTGGAAGGTGACCCAGACGATGATGCCACATTAAAGGACTTGAGGATGATGTAACAGCAGAGTAAACCGAACCCACAGGTTGATGTAGATAATACAAACAACCTTCCTCATAGCCGCCACCAATCCTCTTTCCCTTCAGCAAGTCCTGAAAAGTACTACCCATAGGATAAAAAATCACCCTACAATTCAGATCTTTTGTCATTCGACTGACAGATAATAAATTCTGTGGAAAAGAGGGAGCAGGAAGAACATTCGACAATTGAAGAGTAGGGGAAATAGACATGTTTCTCTGCCCTACAATTGGGGAAGAGCTGCCATCAGCAAGAACTACCCATTTTTGATCAGACAGGTTTTAAACTTAAAAAGTTACACGAATTTCCGCACAAGTGTCTGGATGCTCCTGAATCAATGATCCACTTACCACATTGGTCAGATAGGCCATCACCTGCCGAGCACGCAACCTCCGCAATAGAAGACTTCGAAGTGGATGAGCGTTTACAGCAAGGAGCTCGTCATATTTAGCCCTGCTAAGAGTTACATAATCATTGGAGTAATCTGCATCTGATTTAACCACTTGAGTCATAAGATAAAATAATGTGCTTGATTCAAAAATGCAGGTACAACCACATGCGCACACCAACAACCAACTATGAAACCGACTATATCAAGTTTTGATTTCACCAATGAAATCTGAGATACACGACCACCAACTATTCAGATCCAAACTTCAAATATAATTTTAAAGAAACTTGACCAAAACCTTCCACCTCAACAAAAGATGGCTATAGGTTGCATATCAAGACCACACATCCAACACGATAAAGATGTGTGTGGTTCATGCCCGAAACTGTAGAATTATTCAACCTCCACTCTACCACCATTGACACGCTTTGAGGACAGATTCAACTCAGTTGATTCAGTAGGAGTTACCTGGCTTTCAGACTATTATACTATCTGACTTCAATCTTGAAAATTCTAACTGACGGACTCATGGTTGATTGGATCACCATATGGAGGACGCGATCCAACACAGTCACAACTTAAAAAATCGATTACCCAAAAAAAACTCTCCACTCCACAAAAAAAACTTCACGAACTAAAGATCTGCTCCACACTACGCAGATCAACGACTGTTATAGGCCTTCACCATAATACCCAGATCTGTATCAGATCAACGACAAAAAAAAATTCCACAATATGCAGATAGTGGTCTGTAATAACTAATAAGCCTTCACCATAACCACTTGTTATTTTTGCGTAACTTCATTCCAGATCTGTGATCGGATCCTGAAAAAACTAGTCTGATCCAACAAAAATTATACAGATCTACGATAATTTAATACCTTTCTTCCTTTTGCGACAACCAGACCTGACGCCAAATCTGATTCCAGATCAGCCTTTGACAAAAGAAAATACCTTCAACAGTCTAGATCTCCACTTGATCTGGTTCCACGATCATTGTGTCTTTCTCTCCACCTTCACACGATTTCCACCTTCACGCCCGATCTGTCTTCACGCGATCCACCTTCACACGATTTCCATGTTGGGTCTTTATACAGCTTCCAGATCTGGCTTCAGATATGAGTCATGACCTCTAGTCAGATCTTCATAGTTGTGACTAGGTCACTGCAGATTTGTCGCCAGGTTTGATCTTCACAAAGAAGAACAGGACGCTGATCAACAGAGAAAGATGTCGATCTTCTCCGACTATTCGATGAGATGTTGCTCGAGGGAAGATGATGCTGGAACTCAGGCATCTAAGATCGCATGCTGCTCTGATACCATGTTGAAACTTTAATGGAGCACACATGAACAGAGAGAGAGAGAGAGAGAGAGAGAGAGAGAGAGAGAGAGAGAGAGAGAGAGAGAGGGAAAATTGTTAATTCATTAGGGCTAATCTCCTCTAGTTTAAATAGAGGTTAGCCTAAAAAGAAAATTATATATGGGTCTCTCATTATATATAAAATACTAAAAAACAACTTTAAGAATAAAAGAAGCTTCAGATGGTCGACTAATCTTAACAACATAAAACCCAACTACACCAAATCTTATGGAATCGCCTCCATAAAGACAAAGTTACTACACAATATGAATAATAAAGCACCAAAAAATCAAAGCAAAGGCAAGAACACACTGATTTATGTGGAAAACTCTCCTCAAAGAGAAGAGAGAAAAACATGGGGCCGACACAACAAATCCACTATGTGAAACTAGGTTACAATGCTTTCTTCTCAAGCTCCCAAGCTTGATCAGACAACCTTCTTGCTTACAAGAGTCCTCTCTAGTGGTCTCTTGGTTGTAGAAGAAGCCCTAGGTCTTTTTCTCTCTGACACACCCAAGTATGTAGAAGAACCTCAGACTCTCACTTTCCATAAAACAAAGGATTGAAACAATAGGCTCTAATACACACTACTTGCAATATGGAAAGAAATATATCTTTATAAGTCAAACCATGTTTGACTCTCTACAGAAGCGACTCAATAGGAGGTAGGCCACCCAAATGAGGTAGAACCCAACACTACGCTCATGGTTACATTCATTTTGGCATTGCTTCTTTCTCTTTCGGTTTTGGGGTTATTTTGGGTTTCTGTAACTCCTGTTTCTAACTCCAACTTTGCAACCTGTAAGATTATAAGGGAGGGGGATTTCAATTACTCCATATACCTGTTGAGACCCCAAGATTATGCTTCTTGACTGCAATGTGAAACTAAGATTCATTAGAGTAGTGGGGCAGATGTAACAGCATAGCTTTTCTTCATTTATTTGGGTCTTGTATTTTTTTTCCTCCTTTGAATCATGGTTTCAAACCTCACAGGTTGACCCGATGACTAATCCAAGTCAACAAGTCACAGTCTTACTAGGTTAATCCAATTAATTGACCTAGTCATAAATCTACACCACTCTTTTACTAGGTCAATCCAATTAACTGATCTAGTCCTCATATATCTGCGGTTATATTTTCTATCTTTTAGGTTTTAATTGCACAAGATTAATGTCATGCATAAGGGTTTTGAACTTTTGATGATAGAGATGGAGTTTTATTTTTTTTATTTACATGAATCCATTCTCATGTTAACTTTCATAACGGTGCAGTATTCTAGCTTTTATAACCATTTTTGTTTATTACTTCATAATACTATTGTTACATTGAAACTTGAAAGTCATGTTTAATTTATTAAAAATTCACATGTTGATAACCAATTTTCTGTTTCATGGCAGTTGTTTGTAGAATTGGATAGTTCATGCATTCTAGTTGTTTTATTGTGATGTTTTATGTTACTGATTTAGTCACTTGTAGTATGATTGATGAATCTGCATTTTGTAATTCATAGTGCAATTTGAGTGGTAGCAAGAATACCTTGGTGTCTGTCATGGTGATGTTTCTCTGATAGCCAAGATGAATTGAATGTTTTTACAGGTAGCTATGGATATTATAACCAGATTCTTTCATCCCGATGCATGCAATATTCTCTTAAATCATGGGCGAATATTGGATGAGATTTGGTCTTGGATAGGAATAACAGGTGAACTCCGACAAAATGTTGCCAAGGTATTCTTGCAAGAACTTGTCTTATGAAACTTTTACAATGCCTTAGCTATATAACATGTGTGTCATCCACAGCTTCTATCCTTAGTGGCTTCTTCTATTCCTCAGTCCTTCAGCCGTAGATCTAAATGGGTTTTGATACGGAGACAGCTTATACAGGTACAGAAGCATTTTTCAGGAATCACTCTGCTGTTGTTTATAGACAGTGGTGAACAGAATCATTTTTACACTGGATAAGAAGCATGCTCTCCAGTTGGTCATGATTTTTATTTAGTCGCTATGCCATGCCTTTCGGTTAGCAAGCCTTCCATCATTGCATAGGAAAGCCTTCCCTCCCCACTAATAGCAGCTCCCTCTCTTCTTTATATGCCTCATCTGCTTTTCTCTCAAAAGCTGGGAATGGTTCATGTGAGAAGTTAACACTAATATATTGCAGCATATATTCAAATTCTAGGATCCAGTATTATTTCCTTTCTCATTTTCTTCTGTGTTTTCTAGATAACGTCAGAATACTTTGTTATGCATATTGCTTTAAACATATTGGATAATGTGAATTTGCTGGATGTTCAAAGCATTGTGATATGGTGTATGATCCTGAAATTAAGTTGTAAATCTACTGGCAAAATATTTTGTCTCATGGATTTCCGTTTGTTTCAGGATGGTGATATTTTTGGAGGAAAGTTTAGTGTCAGTGTGGGTGGGTGCATGCAAGCATTCATGATCATACATGAATGTATACATATTTCGGTGTTGCCACATTGGAAAATAATTTTTCTGTCCTTCATATTTGTTAAGTATTACAAAAGTACCTTGGTGGTCCTTTTGTTGGTCTATAGACTCTATGCTGCCAAGAGTATTGTGATTTACTTATACTTATCAAAAACAAAAAAATGGTCTCGAAATTTCAATATTTGAACTATAATGAAGGTTAAAATTTTGGGGCGTTACACATACAATTGCATATATTTTGTAATGAGTCTGTTTGGCAAGAGGTGTTTATTTATTTAGTTAAAAGAAATTAGAATGGCATTATGAAATCTTTCATATGTACTGATTCACAGAGCCCTTGTATTTAAATGAAGTTGACTCATTTTAGTAGTCAAAATTGAGTTTTTCTACTTAATCAATTCAGGATTTGTAAGCTCTCAACAATGAATATAATTATGGGTAAGTATTCCCTTCTGTAAACGAAATTCCAAAGTTATTGTTTGTAACGACCCCAACTCGTACCCATGAAAAAGTGACAATTTTATTTTTTTTAAACAAGTGCAGAAACATTCTCAGAGACCCAGGGCGTTTACAGTTACAACACATCCACAACTACAAGGGATCTTATACTCATCTTTCAAGTCAAACCAAGCTTTATTGAATTAAAGTGCATATAGCGTGAGACATAAGCGAATAAAAGATAAGTAAAGCAAAAAGAAGAGTCAAGCTGTCCAAAAGAATCTGCCAAGCAATCGTGTAGTCCCCTCGTGACTCCTTTCAAAAATAAGTCGCCTCACTAAGCTTCTGAGGCTGCGAAAAACACAAAAGTAGGGGTGTCAAAATCCAAAGAATTCTGTGTACGAATCCTTCTAATGAAACAAATAAGTAAAAAGAACATAAATACGATTCATGCAATATTTTAGAGAGATGCAATTAGGACAAATTCACATCTCAATTAACTATTCATGCAATAGAGAACAATTATTAAGCATGAGAGAACAATCAATCAACAACATGGACCACAATTTAAGCAATAAAGACATTTAACATGCATTAGGGAACAAACATCATGTATTCACCAATATATCATAATTTAGAAAACAAGTAAAGATGTATGATATAATGTATAACAAGAATATCCATTATTTCGGTGCACATGCATGAATAAATTATTATCTTTTATCCGAGTATTCTTTTCATATGCATGTCTCTATTAAATGCACACAATTTAAGTTTGTCTTTTTATTATCCTTGCTCGCAGATACTCCAAACGAGTAAGAATTCTCAAGGTCAAGTAGGGTTCGCAGGGTAACTTAGCACATAAGTTGTATTTTATTACTGGATACCAAACTTAGCCCTCGACCGAAACAACCTTTGAAACATTAAACATCCAAACCTAATGTCGGGATACTAGGGACATCCAAATCCATAAGTGTCACTTTCTTAATATATCAAAACAACAACTGTGTCTACACACCACCCCAAGAAATATGACAGATTCTCTCTAAAACCGTGGTCAGGAGAAGAACTTCAATATCAGGTTCAAGGGTAACAACTGTTGGAAAGTGAAGACCTCCACATTCACCTGTGCAGGAAAGAGAAAAACCAGAAGAAGAGGCTGCAAAACACGTCAATCGATTTCAGCGTGTTTTTCATTCTATTAGAGGTTTAATATATAACTAATACATAACCTTTTTAGGGTACTAAAATACCCTTTAATAATATACATATTTACAACAGACATTCATCACTTTGGATCTAGATCCGATCCATTACAAAAATCAGGTCCAGACCCGACTCAGATTAGAGAACCAAAAGCGACTTCTTTTCAGCCTCCCTCAAGTTGTGCATGGTCCTGGATCATGAACAACTTGCTTTTTAGAAACCAAAATTTGTCTTTTCTCAGTCCTTTGGTGAATATATCTGCAACTTGCTCTTCAGTTCGCACAAACACAGGTTCAATCTCTTTCTCTTCAACCTTCTTTCTGACGAAATGCTGATCAATCTCAATATGCTTTGCTCGACTGTGATAGATGGGGTTAAAGGACATATTGATGGCACTTTGATTATCACACAATAGGAGTGAACAAACAATCGGTTCTCCCATCTTTGTTAAGAGATGTCTTATCCACGTAGCCTCAGCAGTTGCAACAGCCATAGATCTGTACTCAGCCTCTGTACTTGACCTAGTGACTGCCTTTTGCTTTCTACTACTCCAAGAGAACATGTTGGATCCAATGAAACTACAATAACCAGATACAGACCGTCGTTCATCTGGGTCACCCGCCCAATCAACATCAACATATATAATGATTTCATGGCCACCTTTATTTAATTCACTTTTCCTGTACACCGGCCCATCACCAACTGTACCCTTTAGATAACGAAGTATTCACTTAACTGCCTCCATGTGCGATGTATGAGGTTCATGCATAAACTGAGATACTTGATTCACCGAATAGACTATGTCAGGTCTGGTAAAGGTCAGATATTGTAACATGCCCACGATGCTGCGATATCTAGTGGAATCCTTATATAGATCCCCTTCTTTGGAACTTAATTTTTGATGGACGATGCTTGGAGTTGCCAATGACTTACAATCTTTCATGCCTGCTCTACTAAGAATATCCATCGTGTATTTGTGTTGAGTAAGAGTAAGTGTATCACACGTTTTATCAACTTCCACTACAAGAACATATCGTAGATCACTGAGATCTTTCATTTTGAATCTCTGATTTAATATGTTTTTTACCTCCTCAATATGGCTTCTGTAGTTCCCTGTGATGATAATATCATCGACGTATATTAGCAGAAGAGTGGTTACATCTCGTTCATTGTAGATGAATAATGAGTGATCTAGAAGAGACCGAGAGAAACCGTGCTTTTGTATTTCCAATGAAAAACTCTCGAACCAGGACCGAGAAGCTTGCTTCAATCCATATAAAGTTCTTTTCAACTTGCATACATAATGATTGGCATCTCGTTCTCCATACTCGATGGGTTGTTCCATATAGACCTCCTCTTTTAGGTCACTATGTAAAAACACATTTTTAACATCTAACTGGCTCAACGTCCATCCATGTTCAATGGCAAGACCCAACACAATACGGATGGTTCCCATCTTAACAACAGGGCTGAAGGTTTCATCAAAATCTTGTCCTTGTTCTTGTGTGAACCCTTTGGCTACAAGTCTAGCTTTATACCTTTCAATGCTCCCATCTGGTTTATATTTTATCTTGTATACCCATCTCGACCCAACTACATTCCTATCTAGTGGTCTAGGCACAATTTCCTAGGTACCACATTCAAGTAAAGCTTCCATCTCTTCATTCATTGCTTCGGTTCATCTTCTAGAGTTTGCAGCTTGATAAAATGTGAGGGGCTCATCCTCTTTATTTATGGATGTTAGGAACAATTGAAAATCCAATGAAATTTTTTTATAACTAACCCACCTGTCAAGCAGATGTCGTGCCCGTGTGCATCTTCTGATGTTGTCCAACATATGTGGAGCGGAAGTAGAAGGACCAGAATCATTATCACAAGAAAGGGATGAGAGCTCTTGCTCCTTTTCTCACCAGGTGTATACAATACCTTTATACTTTACTGGCTCCAAGTTTTGGGTGGTAACCTCTTCTGTTTGGGATACATTTGATGACTCTTGACATATTTCCTTCTGGTTGCAATCTGCAGGACAATCTTCTCTAGCATTAGAGAAGAGTTCTGAATTTAACCATGGATCGTACACCTCAACATTTCGACCTGAACTAGCAATATGAGAACTTGGATCAACGGGCTGATTGTCAAAGTTCATCTCGTCAAAAACGACATTCCTCGATATTTTGACGCGTTTGCTTAATGGATCACGACACCTATACCCCTTATAGTCTTTAGCATATCCCACGATGTTGTCGACGGAGACAGGAGCGGGAGGGGCAGAGAGGAGGAGCTTTGTGCGTCACATGGGAGGCGGAGAGAGGGGAAGAAGAACGAGAGGGGGAGAAAGGGGTTCGGGAGAGCCCCCTAAATAGCATGGTGGCCCCTAAAATGAAGGAGGGGATAGGTTTTCCCCCCTTTCACTCCGGCAGCTTCGCACTCCCCCCCGACAACGTTAGGGTTTTGAACCCTAACGCCTTCCCTCATCCTCCCATTATCGGGTTCATCCCTGTAGTGGCTGAACCTTATAACCTTTTTTTTTTTTCGTTCGTTTCACAGGGCACGGGCCGGATCCGAGACCGTGATCCGGGATCCAGACGCGGTCTGGATTTTGGATCCGCAGCATCTTTGCGAAATGGATCTGCAGGTCGGATCCAAATGGATCCAACTGCGGGTCCTCGCGTAGTTTCATTTATTTTATAGAAAATTTTCTTTTCTTATATATATATATAATCTTATACGTATATGTATATATAGTTCTATTGTGGATCCTGGATCCTAAACACGGATCCCAGGCCCAAATCAAACAAATTATGCATTATAAAAAATCAAATAATTACCGAAAAAATAAGGTTATTACAGGTTCAGCATATGTGGAAGATTTCTGGTTTTTTAAATCAGCAAAAACCCCTGGTGCTTCATTACTTGTCAACAACTGTTCGTCCTATCTCGGATCAAAAACCTCCATAAATTCAAAATTTTCACATTAACTGAATATGCACATATTTTTATTTCCATAGATCTGGTTCAGTTTTAAGAACTATAGCCCCATGTCCCCCTGTCCATAAATATATACCAGTCTAGGAGAAAGATCTGTCCAAGACGGACAACATGGACAAGAGTTCAGATATGTCTAGATTTGCCCATCATCACGATGGCCAGATCTGTCCATATCTGCCTGCTAAAAGCATGAAACAAAACTGTCCAGACTTGTCCAAAGAGTCCATACAAGGCAAAAACATATATTCATAAATATGCATGCTTTTACATGTATATTTATATATATATATGAATAGGAGAAAAACATAAAAACATGTAAAAAATCATAGAAAAACGAATATCACATATTCTAAGCCTTTCTACATCGATTCCCATGGATTAAACCATGAAAGATCAAGATAGAATCCATGGTTCCCCCGTGCAAACATTGCCTAAAGCTTATTTAAGCTCTTTTTCTCATCCGAGATGAGAAAGACTCGTACCTTACGTGTAGATCGAAAAGAAACAAGAAAATAATGGTGAAAACGACAGATGATTGAAGAAGAAGCTCCCTGCTTCTTCCTCTCTTTTCCTCTCCTTTTCTCCCTTTCTCTCTCTTTCTCTCTTTTCTTTCTTTCTTTCTCCTTTTTTTTGAGTTATAAATAGGTGAAAAGGAGGGTGACGCCCCCTCTTATCCATCCATCCCTTCTAGAGAGGGCTGGAGGTTAATCTCCTATTTGGACTCTCTTCTCTCATGAGAGTTTCGAAAATTTTAAAAATTCCAAAGTGTTGACTTTTCAAAGTTTTATTTTAAGTAGACTTTCTAAAACCTTCTTAGTTCTTCTATAAGTGTTAAAGGACTCTTTTAAGAGTCCTAAACCAAAGCCAACTTAAAATTTTGAAAATAAATAAAATTAATTAATTATTAAATATTAATTAATTAATAAATACTTAAAAGCTTCCAAAAGTTATTTTATTGAACTAGGATCCTTCTTAAGTGATTCTATATGGGTTTAAGGACTCTACTTAGAATCCTAAACCAAGACTTAAATCAAATTTCGAAATTGAAATTAATTAATTAATTAGTGTTAATTGATTAATAGGTATCTAGAAACTTTCAAAAGTTATTTTAATAAAATAGAAGACTTTTTAACACTAAATAATAACTCCAATTTAAAGCTATCTAATGATTTTAAAGTTGGAAATTCGATGGGCATGGATTTGGATCTAGATTCGGATCCGGATCCAAGATCAAAATCCATCTCAAAAATCCAAATGGTTCTTGGGCTGGATCAAATCCAGATTAATATGGGTCTTGGATAGAGTCCAGATCCATATTAATTTGGATAAAATCCATCAGATCCAGTCTGATCCAAATCCGGATCTGAACCGACAAACTGTTCTTTTTTTAAAAAAAATGTGATTTTCGGGCCAACTATAGCTCGAATCAAGAAAATAAAATATCGTTATGCTCAGAATTTCAAGACGCATCCACCGATATATAACTCGAATTTCGCTTCCGAAATTCGCCCGAAAATAACCCAAATTTCGCTTTAATTTAAAGGTTAAAAATAAAACTTTTTCTCACGTTTTTAAGTGGCTCATTTAGGCTTTGCCGATGAGACCTAGGTCGATCGCAGACTCAAAAGCATCGGCCTAAAATTGGGAATCTGCCGATTTTTCTTCTATACTTAGCCAATTTTTCGAAAATCTCAAATTTAACAAAGTGTAAAAATATGCGATATTACATTGTTGTAGGAGGACCATGACCATGTGGGAGTGATCAGGTTCATAGTTGTTCAATTATCCATTTCTTAGATTAATCTGTCTTAATATTGAAGGTGGCACAAATAAAAAAGTTCGGAGGCTTTATTTGAAGTGCTCCATTATGATTATCTTCGTCCTATGGTGTTTGGATGCTGTGATTAATTTATTCTAAATTTAGTGAGTATCAGAATAGTCGTTTGTTGAGGGTTTTTGTTTTTTTTCCTGTTCAACACCACTATATCAGCATTATAAATTTATTGGCATTCTATACTGGCCTTCAGCACATATGGGAAAATATGCCCAACAAAAACACATGACTTGAAGATGTTTATTTTCAACTGCTAACTATGTTTCTGCTGTTCTCTTAGGATCTTCACCTTTCTGAAGCAATTGTAAACAAATTGCAAACAGTAGATAGAAGGTTTTGTGGACCTGTTGGCACAGCCCTTGCAAGATTGAGAGGGGCCATTTCACCTGGTCTTGCTTCATTAATTTACTTGATCAATTTCTTATCAACATTTTCTTGATAGTAATATGATTGTGATGAACCTTACTTCAACTGCAGATAAGCCTACTCGTGATGCACTTGAGGAATTGTCGTTACTTTTAAGCTATTTGAGATGGTGGAAATTAGAAAAGCAGATAAGTATAGATACACTTATGCCACCTAGTGAGACTTACAACGAAGGGCTATTTTTCCAGGTTGCAAATTTGAGCCTTTCTTTTTTTTTTTCCCTTTTTCTTGCATTTATTCTTGGGCTGGTTTCTTTAGCAGTGTTCAGTCTTTCACATGTTAATGTTGAGATGTTAGTGTAAGTGCCTGATGCTGAACTACAAAACAGTTGCTGCTACCATGATGCCTTTTATGAGAGCTTTTACTTGTGACATTTGTCTGTTGCAGCCATGTTTTTGTATAGTACTCATATTAGTAGTGTCTAATGTTTGGAGCCAATCACGCGTGCACATCGTGAGGAGCGGATCAAGAAAGGCCTATACTTCAACTGCAACAAAAAATTGTTCAATGACCACATGTGCAAGCGCTACCACATCTTTCAAGTAGTGTGATCCGATTATGAAGAAGATGAGCCACCAGATGAGGAAGAAAGCGAGGAGGAGCCTTTCCATGGCTGTAACAACCCCAACTCATACCCGTTGAAAAGTGACAATTTTTATTTTTTTTAAACAATTGCAGAAACATTCTCAAAGACCTGGCCTTTACAGTTATAACACATCCACAATCACAAGGGATCTTATACCCATCTTTCAAACCAAACCAACTTTATTAATTGAATTCATATAGTCCATAGACATGTGTAGAAGAATATAAATAATGCAAAAGCATTGAGCCATGTTGTCCCAAAAAGAATCTGTCAAGTAGTTGCGTAGTCCTCATAGCTCATCGCAAAAGCAAGTCCCTTCACTGGGCCTCAGATACTGTAAAAACACAAGAGTATGAGTGTCAGAATCCAAAGATCATGCGTACAAGTCTCTCTAATGAAACAAATAAGCAAAAAGAACATAAATAAAAATCATGCAACATTTTAGAGGGATGCAATTATAATAAATTCATAATCCATTTAACAATTCATGCATTATGGAACAATCGTTAAGCAATAGAGAACAAGTGCTAAATAAGAGGGAACAATTTTTATCAATTGGGAACATCAATTAAGCAATAAAGATATTTATCATGCAATATGGAGCAAATATCATGCAATTACCAATACATCATAATTAAGGTAATAAGTAAATATGTATGATCTAATGCATAACAGGAATATGCATGAATAAATTATTATCTTTTATTAGAGTTTTCTTTAATATACATGTCCCTATTATATGCACACAAACTTTAGTTAATCTTTCTATTATTGATGCCTGCGGATACTCAAAACGGGTAAAATTTTTCGAGGTCAAGTAGGTCCCCAGTTGTAGCTTAACACACAATTTATATTTTATTATTGGGTTCCACACTCAGCCCACGACCGATATCAAGAATCAACACCATCCATCAGAACATTAGAAATCAACATCTAATGTCGGGACATTATGGAAATCAACATCCACTAATGCCACTTTTCTTGGTATACCAAAACAACAACTGTGTCTACACACTACCCCCAAACAATGTGGCAGAATCTTCCTAAAACCGTGGCCGAGAGAGGAACCTCCATATTGGGTTAAGGGGTACAACAACACACACGGAGTCCTAGTATCATCACGGTTCCCTAAAACCACAATCTCCAGAATTCTCATACTATAGAAGGGACATCGAGAAATTGTAGATTACACTATTCTTTTAATTTTTTTTGTTTTGTTATTAATTTATTTTTTTTAATTTGCAAATCAACATGCATAACTAATAACACAAGCTTTCAAATCAACATGTGACGCTCATCACGGGAGCACAACCCGTGGCAACTTAGAACAATGCATTGAGAACACTAATAACAATTTGATTTTTGTAATGCATAACATCTCAAACAAAGAGCAACACATGCTCAAGGCTTGCACGGTCTACAATGATCCATTTTGGTCATTAATGCATTCTTATACAAAAATCATAATTAATATACCACTATGCATTCATTTCACATGCTTTATAATCATGTATGTTAATTAAGAGATGTGCATGAAACAATATTCATATGCATGTGCTCACTACTCATATGCCTCAGTTTACTATGCCAAATGCATGCTTTTAGTCATGAATCATTTCAATTAAACATATGAACATTCATGCAAAAACATATCAATTCAAGGATGCACATGTACATGAAGCACTTTACAATTATACTTTGATTAAACATAGTCTGTCACGTGTAGGCATGCGCAAAATTTCATTCTTTTGCGGGCATGAAGCCAAACTAATACATTAGGCAACAAAATCTGGGATTCGTATATCAAACTATAAAGTTGATCAAGTATCAATCTGAATATTTCTCAAACAAAAATTTGGACATGTAATAACATCCAATGTGTGAATATCATACAAAAATCTGGGGCATTTAAATAGGTAAGAACAACTTGTATAAGAAATATATATATTTTTAAAGTAAACAACTGCTCTCAACCGACCCAGTCGGCTGGGGCTCGGCTCCAGCCCAGCCGAACTCAGCCGGCTGGTTTGGCAGCCCCTACACAAGCCCAGTTCGGGCCTGTGTACCAACCACCAGGGCATGGCAGGCCAGCCAAACCTAGTTCAGCTGGGCTGCCAGTCAGCCCAACAATTTTTTTTAAAAAAAGTTGTAATATACCTTTTTTTTTACAACGTGCCAGCTGAGTGGCTGGCCTACCAGGTCTGCCAGGCCTGTACCATTCGAATGGCTGGCTTGGCAGGGCCCAGGTCGGCCCCTGTTGAGCCAATCAAACCTAGAAAAATATCAAAAACAAAATATGCTGCAATTGTTCATGAAATCCACGTGTTCATTTTCAAAATATATGCACATGCACAATCATGTTCAGTCTGCATGTGTAAGCAAAAGTTTATGTTTTATGCATACATGAATATGCATATTTTCATTTAGTTTAGCATGCAAGTGCAGCTTCATACTTTAAACATGCATATATGTCCATATTCACACTCAACATGCTTTGCATATGTAGTTTCTCTTAAGTATGCATGCATACACATATCCAGAATCAACGTGTTCACGAAATCCACGTGTTCATGTTCAAAATATATGCACATGCACAATCATGTTCAGGCTGCATGTGTAAGCAAAAGTTTATGTTTTATGTATACATGAATATGCATATTTTCATTTAGTTTAACATGCAAGTGCAGCTTCATACTTTAAAGATGCATATATGTCCATATTCACACTCAACATGCTTTGCATATGTAGTTTCTCTTAAGTATGCATGCATACACATATCCAGAATCAAATATGCGTGAATGAGCAAGCTTACATTCAGGTATGCGGAGGTTCATAACATACTTATGCTGATTTTTATTGAAACATGCATGTAGAAACAGATTCTTCTCACAGGCTTTCATGCGTCTAACGATTTTTGCATTACGTTTTCAGGGTTTTATATGCTCTAAAATCTGGGCCAGATTTGCGCATGTTACAAACATGGCAAATCTGCCCCGATTTAAGGATCCACGAATACAAGCATCGATGTATATAGTTTTCCTCAAAATAAACCTTGACAAAGAGAAACATAACACCCATATTAGAGTAAATATCCAGATTTACTCTTTTTTTCAAAGATTTTTGCTAAAATATTGCATTGAATACAAATCCATGCTCTTTTTCTCATTCGATTCAAGAGAAAGACCCATACCTTAACCGTAGATCGAAAAAGAAATAGAAATCAACGGTGAAAACGTCGGATGATTGGAGAAGAACGATATCGTTCTCCTCTTCTTCCTCCTTCCCTCTTTTCCTCTCTTTCTCTATTTATTTCTCCCTTTTTCCTCTTCTTTCTCTCTATTTTTTTTAAAGTATATATTAGGAAAAGGGGGGTGAAACCCCTCCCTCTCTCCAGCCCCTTCTAGATGGGCTGAAGAGAGAGTACTCTCCCCATTGGACTCTCTCACACTCTTTCCAAAAATTTTAAAATTCTTAAGTTGACTTTTCAAAACTTGTTTCCTAATTCAATTAAAATTTCTCAAACCTTCTTAACCTTCTTAAGCTTTCTAAAGACCATTAAGGACTCTAACAAGGAGTCCTAATTAGTTTCTAAAAATTGAAATTCGGAATTAATTAAAATTAATCATTTAATTAATTATTTATTAATAATTAAATATTTAAAAACTTTCAGAGGGTACCTTATCCCTTTAGGAGTCTTTTTAACTCTAAATAACCTCAATTTAAATATAACAAGTGCATTTAAAGCTGTATTTTCATTGGGTATGGGTTTTGGATCTAGATCTGGATCCAAGATCCAAATCCATATCCAAACCCCAATTGGATCTTGGGGTGGATCAATTCCAGATTAATATGTGTCTTGGATAGAGTTCGGATCCATATTAATTTGGATCAAATACATTGGATCTAGTCCGATCCAAATCCGGATTCGGCCCGTCGAGATAGTCCTTTGTTAAAAAATGTGATTATTGGGCCAACTGTAACCCAAATTCAGAAAAGTAAAATATCGTTACGCTCAAAATTTTGAGACGCATCCAACAATATATAACTCAAATTTTGCTTCTGAATTTCGCCCCAAAATAACCTGAATTTTGCTTGAATTTTGCTTGAATTTAAATGTTGAAAATAAAACTTTTTCTTACGTTTCGATTGGCTCATCTTAACCTTGTCGATGAGACCTGGGCCAAGCCCAGACTCAAAAGACGTCAGCCTATATCAAGGTTTTACCAATTTTTCTTCTATACTTGCCAAATTTTCAAAAAATGTCAAAATGACTAAGTGTGAAAATACACGATATTACATCCCTACCCCCTTAAAAGATTTTCATCCACGAAATTAGAACATACTGAATAAGTGTGGGTAGTGCTGACGCATATCTGCCTTATCCTAGGTGTAACGCCCCAAAATTTCAAACTTGTAAACCTTTCAGAAAAATAGACAAGAGACTAAAAAGAAATCTCTTTATCTCAGAGATGGTTTATGAAATCAGCGGAAGACTATTCTTTTGTTAATTTCAGAAAGGCAAGCTGACAACTTTGGGCACGTTAGCTAAAAGAACCCAAGCTTACAACCCATGCTACTTGCAAACACTTGGAAAAACCACTTTCATTTAAGAAGTTTTCCAAATAGTACAAAATTCGGATATCCCAAGGTAAATCCGTTACAAAACCCCAAACATCCAAGACGTGAGCTAAGAGCAGGAAAAAGAAAGTCTTGGAGCCATCTTGCTATTGCGCCATCGCCCATGGTGTACCTAATCATCACCTCTACTCATAGAATGAGTTAGTTTCGTGAAAAACTTGTAGGTGCATAAGAGAGACTACAGGAAACTAAATTATGTACATTTAATTCAGTAGGTTATACAGTTTAAAGCAGATATGCAGTTAAACAGGTAAGCAATGCACGCAGATAAATAGTGCAAACGCATAAGTAGTGCAAACGAATAAGTAGTGCAAGCGAATAGGTAATACAAGCGAATCAGTAGTGCAAGCGAGTCAGTAGTGCAAGCGAATCAGTAGTGCAAGCGAATCAATAGTGCAAGCAAGTCAGCAGTGCAAGCGAATCAGTAGTGCAAGCGAGTCTCACGACCCAACAACCAATGTGAACAGACTTTATGTTCCGATATTACTGGCCTGCGGGTACACACAGGCAAAACGTAGAAACAACTGAGACTAGTTCGGAAGTCTGTTATTCTATGTATTTTCAATAACCCGAATAGCTAGTTGAGTCCGCTCCAAAGGGGATGGCTTTAGCCGAGAGAGGATTCCTCAGAGGCTGAAAAACAGTGCCACGGATGCATCCAACTTCTGCAGAAGTGTTGAACTAACTATTGTAGCCCCTTTCCCCTAGCTCCAATGACTGGGGAGGTCCGATCATTGCCCGTAGGGTGGTTGTTAACAACCTGTCCATTGGAGTTTTTGTACCTCTCTGTCCTCTCCCTTGACAGACAACAAGAACCGAATCGGTGCGTTAGGGGTTGTTTAACTAACGACCCATTCTATGTTGTGGTCTTTAACCCACTCGAGCATCTTGCCTGTGAAGGCGAATGTGAGACCATTTTATGTGATTACAGCATGGTGCATTTAGCACTATTCGAGGTCGCATGACTGTCTCATCCGATCATCGCAGTACTAGACGTGTCGTGCACGACTACAAGTACTCTAGGATGAAGGGGGTATAGCTCCTCAATATAAGCCTCAACAAAAGTGTTTCACAAAGATGTAATGTTTATCAACTTTACTTTATCTTTTGAAACAACAGTACCTTGTGCCAACATTATGCATGCGATTTTCTAGAATCTTATCCGCTATCGGGGTATCTACATGCCTCGCATGACTCGATACCGGCCTTGATAGACGGGATACAGGTTTCTCAACAGAACCCCTGCTAAATAATTCGCTCGAACCCCAACTCGTCTGCAGGACTGCATACTCGAAGAGTCAGGATCCTTGCATGGTATCCCTCTCCTTAGACGAGGATATAACGCTAGCTCCCAACTCAACTCTCATCGCAAGAGAGAGAGTGGTAAATGCCCCTTACATCCTCCACGATGATGCCTTTAAGGCATACGCAAAGAGCAAGAACCTGCACGTTATCAGCAATAGCAAGGCAATACCAACACATGTGCAAAAGCAAGAGCCTAGGTGTAGAGCGCGGTGGCAAGTAAAAACTGTAAGCAGGAGTGCAACGCAAGGTCTCGACGCGATGTGCGACAACAAGTAAAAACTGTAAGCAGGAGTGCAACGCAAGATCTCGACACGATGCGCGACGGCAAGTAAAGACTGATAGAAGGTAAAGGGCAAGGATGGCGAAACCGCGTCCTTGAGTGAAGTGCATACTAGTATAAATATATATATATTTGTATATATATATTCATTTAATGATCGTTTTTAGTTTAATTGAACTTAATTCAATTATGCAAGTCTTCCATGCAATCTTCCCCTACCATGCAGAGTTACGAGCTTGCTGGCGTCTGCGGATGTACACGATTGACGGCTCGGGTCGCGGAGCGCGAGTGGGATCCGTCGTAGCTGCAAATATGCGATATTAACATGCAACCCAGACAAAAGCAAAAGCAAGGAGAAGACTCGACTTCTCCGATACTTAGGGCTGGGGCCAACTATCTCAATTGACTCGAAAAAAGGATGGGGTAGGGCTAAATGACCCTTGCCGCCAAAAGAGGGACGTAGTCAATGCGAGCTGATGACTCACGCTTACTAGTAATTCCTCGTTGAAGACCAACGATTGCAATGATCTATCCCCTTCGCGATGTAGTTTTCGAAGATTACCCGGGCCTGTCTGCCAAGGGTATAGGCTCGTGCACAAAGGGCAGGGGGCCATCCTCTTCTGGCAAGCAAAAAGGGCAGGGGTCGATGGCCACTACTAGAACAATAAAAAAGAGTCAGGGGCCTGCAGCCCCTGCTGAAATAAACAGGGTAGGGGCCGATTCCCGTGCTGGAACAACAAAAAGGGGCAAGGAAGAGGGGCTCAGCCCCTCCCCTGCCGTGACAGAAGCAAGGAGGGGGCTTAGCCCCTCCCCTGCAGTAACAAAAGCAAGGAGGGGGCTCAGCCCCTCCCTCGCTAAAAGGGCTCGCAAGGAGGGGGCTTTACCCCTCTCTTGCAACCTAGGGTCGCAAGGAGGTGGCTCAGCCCTCCCCTCCCTCGTAACTGAAAAACGAGGGGAAAAGAGAGGGAGAGAGACGAAAGTGGAGAAGAAAAGAAAAAGAGGGGAGAAGAGAGGGACAGAGACAAGAGGAGAAGAAAAGGAAAAGAGGGGAGAAGAGGAGGCGTCGGCGTACCAAGGGGGGTTTCGGAGGAAGCTCGTCGGAGAGGAGCTTGTCGCCGATGGTCGCAGGTTGTCAAGGGTCGCCTGTGTCGGTGACAGTGGACGAGCGAGAGAGAGAAACGGAGAGACAGAGGGCGAGTGGCGGTGAGGGGGGTTTCGTAACCCTCCTCCTGCCTGCCTCACTGTCTTTTAATGACAGTGAGGGGCGGTGGCCTCGGGTTGGGTTCGGATCCGGCCCTTATCAATTAAATTTTTTTTTTTGTTCTTACATCCTACCCTCCTTAAAAATAATTTCGTCCTCGAAATTTCTACTACATATATTGGTCAAAGTACAAGTCAGGGTATTTTTCCCTGATATCAGACTCAGGCTCTCATGTACATTCATTTATTCCATGGTGTTGCCAACGTACTTTTACAAGAGAAATCGTCTTCGATCTGAGCACTTGGTCTCGACGATCAACGATTGCCACTGGTCTTTTCTCGAACGTCAAGTCTTTTTGGATATCCACATCATCATAATGAATAATGTGTGATGGGTCATGAACGTATCTTCTCAGCATAGATACGTGGAAGACGTCGTGGATCTGAGCGTACCGAGGAGGCAGCGCAACACGGTAAGCCGCCTTACCGATCCGATCCAGGATTTCAAAAGGTCCAACGAACCGGGGACTCAGGTTTCCCTTCTTCCCGAAACGGAAAACGCTCTTTGTAGGGGATACCATAACAAAAACCATATCTCCTGTTGAGAACACGAGCTCTATACGTCGACGATTGGTGTAACACTTCTGTCGACTTTGCGCGGTACGCAGACGTTCCATGATCATCTGCACTTGCTGAGTATAGTGTTGTAGCACTATAGGTGAATCTAGCATCCGTTCACCAACCTCATCTCAGTAAACAGGTGATCGACAAGGCTTCCCGTACAAGGCTTCGTACGGGGCCATACCGATACTCGCATGATAACTATTATTGTACGCGAATTCAGCCAACCCGGTTTGAGAGTCCCATTCTCCCTCCCAGTCTATCATGCACGCTCGCAACATATCCTCCAAAGTCTGAATCGTGCGTTCAGATTGTCCGTCGGTCTGAGGGTGGAAGGCGGTGCTGAATTTTAGCTTTGTGCCCAAGGCCAACTGCAGCTGCCCCCCAAACCTGAAGGTGAACCTCGGGTCACGATCGAAGATGATTGACACAGGAACACCGTGCAATCTCACAATCTCCCTGACATAGAGGTCTGCCAAGCTGTCTAGTGACTGACTGAGCCGTATAGGGAGGAAATGCGCCGATTTAGTGAGTCGATCCACGATCACCCAAATCGCATCATATTTCCTCCGCGTCCTCGGCAAACCGACGATGAAGTCCATCGTGATGTCTTCCCACTTCCATTGTGGAATCTCCATCTGCTGCATCACTTCGCCTGGTCGCTGGCGCTCGATCTTAACCAGTTGGCAAGTCAAGAACTTTGAAACGTACTCGGCTACATCCCGCTTCATTCCACTCCGCCAATATCTGTGCTGCAAATCTTTGAACATCTTTGTGTTGCCCGGGTGAATCGTGTACTTGGACTTGTGGGCTTCAGCGAGAATCTCATCGCTTAAAATAGGATCTTCTGGCACCCAGAGATGATTCTTATGCCATACACCTCCTTCCTCACTCAGACGCAAGGGGTATCGACCCGCTGCGCTAGAGCCTTCAGCTTTTCGTACTGCGCATCGATCTTCTGACTAACAAAGATCTTTGACAATAGCTTAGGTTGAGCTACCATGCTGGAAAGACTGATCGAATCTTGAGTGACCGCAAACGGTTCCCACGATATCAGATCCTCGATCAGCTTCCACCCCGCGCATAACAAATTAACGAAAACGCTGGGAGACTTACGGCTCAAAGCGTCGGCCACGACGTTCGCTTTTCCTGGGTGGTAGGACAAGGTAAAGTCGTAATCCTTAAGGAATTCCAACCAACGTCGTTGCCTCATATTCAGCTCCTTCTGCGAGAACAAATATTTTAGGCTGTTATGATCTGTAAAAGCCTCGAACCGCTCCCTATACAAATAGTGTCGCCATATCTTCAATGCAAAGACCACCGCTGCTAACTCCAAATCATGAGTCAGATAATTCTTCTCATGCATTTTAAGTTTGCGTGATGCATAGGCGATCACTTTATCATTCTGCATTAAGACGCACCCCAAGCCTGTCCCGGAAGTGTCAGTGTAAATAACAAAACCACCTTGACCCGAAGCTAGGGACAAAATAGGAGCAGTCGTAAGACGTTCCTTCAACATCTGAAAACTGCTCTCGCACATGTCGTCCCACACGAACTTAGCTTCTTTCTTCAAGAGCTTCGTCAAGGGTAGAGAGATCTTAGAAAAGTCCTGAATAAATCTTCGGTAATACCCAGCTAATCAAAGAAAACTTCGAATGTCACGCACATTCCTCGACTGCTGCCAACTGAGTACAGCCTCGACCTTCGCGGGATCCATGGACACACCTTCCTTGGAGATAACATGTCCCAAAAGCATGATCTCCTTGAGCCAAAACTCGCACTTAGAGTACTTAGCGAATAAACGCTCCTTTCGCAAGGTTTCGAGAATAACCCTCAAGTGCTCACGATGTTGCTCCCAGCTATCAGAATACACCAGAATGTCGTCGATGAACACGATCACGAAGGTGTCCAAGAAAGGTTTGAACACCCTATTCATGAGATCCATAAACGCTGCAGGAGCGTTAGTGAGTCCGAAGGGCATGACCATAAATTCGTAATGCCCGTACCTGGTCCAAAAGGCCGTCTTGTAGATATCATCTCCCTTAATTCTGTGTTGATGGTACCCAGACCTAAGGTTAATCTTTGAGAGGATCTTGGCCCTTTGCAACTGGTCGAACAAATCCTCGATGCGTGGCAATGGGTACTTATTCTTTATTGTCGCTTGGTTAAACATCCGATAATCGATGCACAACCGCAATGATCCGTCTTTTTTCATGAACAAGACAGGAACTCCCCAGGGCGAGACACTGAGGCGGATGAATCCCTGATTCATCAACTCCTGCAACTGCTTCTTGAGCTCTTCGAGCTCGGCTGGCGCCATCCGATATGGAGCCTTAGAAATTGGCGCAGTACCCGGCAACAACTCGATGCCGAACTGCACCTCTCGAGGTGGAGGAAGGCCCGACAATTCCTCCGGGAAGACGTCTGAAAAATTTCGAACAACCTCCAAGTCTTCCATCAGGACTCGCGTCGGCTCGGACTGGATGACACTAACCAAAAAGGCAATGCATCCCTTCCTCAGGTAGCTCTGCGGCTTTAGCGACGAAATCAATTTGTGCCTAGGCTCTTGCTTTTGCATATGTTGTTATTGCCTTGCTATTGCAGATAACGTGCAGGTTTTCGCTCCTTGCGTATGCCTTAAAGGCATCCTCGTAGAGGATGCAAGGGGCATTCACCACTCTCTCTCTTGCAATGAGAGTTGAGTTGGGAGCTAGCGTTACATCCTCGTCTAAGGAGAGGCATACCTCGCAAGGATCCTGACTCTTCGAGTACGCAGTCCTGCAGACGAGTTGGGGTTCGAGCGAGCTTCTTAGCAGGGGGTTCTGTTGAGAAACCTGTATCCCGTCTATCGAGGCCGGTATCGTGTCATGCGAGGCATGTAGATACCCCGATAGCGGATGAGATTCTAGAAAATCACATGCATAATGTTGGCACAAGCTACTGGCTGTTTCACAAGATAAAGAATGTCAAAAGTAAAGTTGATAAACATTACATCTTTGTGAAACACTCTTGTTGAGGCTTCTATTGAGGAGCTATACCCCCTTTATCCTAGAGTACTTGTAGTCGTGCACTACACGTCTAGTACTGCGATGATCGGATGAGACGGTCGTGCGACCTTAAACAGTGCTACATGCATAATGCTGCAATCATATAAAATGACCTTACATTCGCCTTCACAGGCAGGATGCTCGAGTGATTTAAAGACCACAGCATAGAATGGGTAGTTAGTTAAGCAACTCCTAACGCACCCATTCGCTTCTTGTTGTCTGTCAAGGGAGAGGACAGAGCGGTACAAAACTCCAATGGACAGGTTGTTAACAACCACCCCACGGGTAATGTTTTGGCTTCCCCAGTCATTGGATAAACTCCTGTGAGGAAGTGTATGGTCCAAGACCAGGTATACCCTCTAGGGCAGTAATTCCTTGTCAGGTTGTATATCTCCCAGACAGAGCGATCCGACGTGGATCTTGTGTTTTTGCTTACCATAAAAAGTTATGGTGAGCTGTGATGCTCTTCTGAGATTGTTTGTGTTAGCCAAGTATAAATTTATAGCTTCGACTTTCTGTTTTAGCATGATTACATGCATGACTCAGATGTGAGGATCAAATCGTTGAGTTAGTGATCATGTTTTGGACCTTCTATGGAAGGGTGGGCTTTTCTGAGAAAGTATGACGCCTTAGTGAGTCATAACCGGTGACAGGTGGCCGCGTAAGGCCTTGAGAGATGAAAATAGTTTAAGGTTGTTCAGGACAAAGCGTTTGTTAGAAGTAGTGAGGGCGACAAATAATGTCTTGATACTGATTCAATGCAGAGACCTCGTTCTAGGAACGAGAACAAGCTAGTTGCGTGGTGGTTCACAACCTACGATCAGTTGAATTGTATGCTGCGTTTGTCAGTTGCACTGCTTACTTGCTTTGAACTGCTTACTGTTTGCACTAACGCATTTGCACTGCTGACTCGTTTGCACTAATTACTCGCTCGCACCACTTATTCACTTGTACTACTTACGCGTTTGCACTATTCACCTGCTTGCATTGTTTACGTGTTTAACTGCATATCTGCTTTAAACTGCGTAACCTACTGAATTAAATGTACTTAATTCAGTTTCTTGTAGTCTCGCTTGTGCACCTACTAGTTTTTTGCGAAACTAGCCCATTCTATGGGTACAGGTGATGATTAGGTACACTACGGGCGATGACACAATTGCAAGATGACTTCAAGACTTCTTCTTCCTGCTCTTAGCTCGCGTTCTGGACGCTTTGGGTTGGTAACGGATTTTCCTTGGGATATCCTAATTTTGTGAGTTTTGGTTCTTTTAGCTAACGTGCCCAAAGTTGTTAGCTTGCCTTCTGATTTAATAAAAGAAAAATTTTCCACTGATTTTATAAACAAACTCTGAAGGAAAGAGATATTTCTAGTCTCTTGCCTGTTTTTTTTAAAATGTTCGCAAGTTTGAAATTTGGGGCGTTACAGCTCGCGTCCTGGACGTTTGGGGTTTTGTTATGGATTTTCCTTGGGATATCCAAATTTTGTACTATTTGAAGAATTTTTCAGTGAAAGTGGTTTTTTCAAGTGTTTGCAAGTAGCATGGGTTGTGCACTTTGGTTCTTTTAGCTAACGCGCCCAAAGTTGTCAACTTGTCTTTCTTAAATTAACAAAAGAATAGTCTTCCGCTGATTTCATAAACCATCTCTGAAATTAAGAGTTTTCTTTTTAGCCTCTTGTCTGTTTTTCTGAAAGGTTTACAAGTTTGAAATTTTGGGGTGTTACAAAACAAGAGCAAAACATGTAGATTTAAACCAAATAAATTAAAATATAGTAATTGTTTCCCCTCTCATCGTAGTCGTACCTTCAGACGGGTACGATCGTACTTTTGGACAAGTATGTCACTTTAGTGTTATGATGTTAGGATGAAGAGGTTATGGCAACCTCGAATTATGCTTATGGCAGATTGTTGAGATCACATATATGGTGACTTTTCACCTTCACAGGCAAGATGCACAAGTGGGTTGATAAACCAGAGCATGGAGATTGGGGCGGCGGTTAAGAAACCCCCGTCGCGCCCTTTCGACCTCACGGTTCATCAAGGGAGAGGATGGATGATATAAAAACTCTGATGGACAAGTTGTTAACAACCATCCCATGGGCAAAAGATCTGATTTCCCCAATCATCGGAGTTAGAGGAATTGTGATTACCATAAATTATCCTAGATGGTAACTCCCAAGTACTTCTGCAGAAGTTGGATGCATCCATGGGCCACGAATGCCTTTGGGGATTTACTCTCTCGGTTATTGACCGTCCCCTTAGGAGCAGACTCAGTCAGCCATCCGGGTTAATAAGAAAAAAAACACTTGACATAATAGACCCCCGGATCGGTCTCGGCTGTTTTTACGTTTCGCATTTGTGCGTACCCACATGCCAGTTACATATCAGAACTTAATTAATATCCTGCTCATAATAGTGGTAGATTTACATTAGTTGTTGTTTCTGCCTATGATGTATGCCCTGTGTAGTAGATAATCATGATGGAATGCTACATTAGAGTTAAGTCTCTTATTTTCTAGTTACACCTGCTGTTACTATTACTGTTACTGTCACTGCACTTAATGAAATATTGCTTATCTCATGCATATCCTGCTATATTCTACATTGTTTACTTGTGCACCCTAATAGTTTGTCACAAAACTGACCCATTTCATGGGTAGGTGAGGAGTAGGATTTTTCGGGTAGCCGGTGGCGCGATGCTACGTGATTCAAGCCTTCCTTCTTTCTGCTGGCGTCCTGGCTCAGAGTTTTGGGATTTTGTTGGGATTTTGGATTGTGGAAAAACTGTTATTTGTTAAACCACAAAGTCTATTAATAAATGATTGCTTTTGTTTCTTATTACTCTGAGAAATTGTTTGATGATTGGTCTTCGAGCTAACGTACCTAGAATTCATCCACTTGTTTTCCTTCTCTGAATTGCTTCCGCTGATATTTTCTAAATTTTAAAAAGGGTTTGTTACTAATGTTTTCAAAATCACAAGTGAAAAATTTTGGGGCGTTACATTCGTACTCTAGATCCAAGAGGTCACCTCACACCCTGTGGGGGGGCATTCCAACTTGTGTGAGGTCTAACATGCTGATGTAGAAGCTTATGTGGGTGAACATAGGGTGACAAAGTCAAAGGACACATGTCCTCTTCCTATTCAAGCAAAGGTGAAGGATATGAGTCCTACGGGAGGACACATGGCATACAAGGAGAGCTTCCTACATGGGGAAAACTTCTCTAATCTATGAGGACACTTGGTACATCAAGGGAGAGAAAGAAAAATGAAGCTAAATGGGAGGAGCCACAAAGTCAATAAGGTGAGAGCACTAGATGAAACGTTTTTTGGAAGGAGGCCAAAGGAAAAAACTAAGGTGAGTGGGGAGCCCCCTACTTTCCTAAAGAGTGGGTGAGACACCCCCCTCTCTCATACTTTCTATTTTGTTTACTTAGGGTCCAGCTTTGGTATTGTTTTTATTTTATTTAAAATATGATTTTAAGTAATTTAGTTAGGTCTTAGGATTTGGTTAGGGAGGGACTCCAGTCAGGGTAACAGACCCCCTTTGTAGTCTAATTCTGATTGTCAGTTAGGATCATGTTTTGGCAGTTAGAGTGTGTATAGGGTTTATGTGTTAGTTTTTCACTTTTGGATTAGGGTTGGACGTAAACCCAAGTCACACATTATATAAAGTGGCCTAGGGTCTTCATCTATAAGTATGCAAGTTTGGTTGATTGATCTCTTCTCTCTCTAGATATTCTCTCATCACTTTCTCGTATCTTCTCTTGTTCACGTGAGGACTAGACCCCCAAGGGCTGGTCGTTCTACCCCCTGGAAGAACCCAAGCTCCTCTGGCATCCCGAATCGTTTACATTTGCTTCCCCGACAAGCCGATTGGTGTTGTCGCGTTGCAGATCGTGTGTCCGAGTTTTAGAACGTGAGAGACTTCATCCCATTCTGCTACAGACCTTCAAGGTATCTCTAGAATCACTCCATAGCCTTAGATAAACTTTTAACAATTTTCTGCTACAGACCTCCAACTGTATCCTGCTAAGTACCCGATTTTCCTAAATCGATAACCCTGACCGTCATCACCCTTTCTCTCTGTCCAGCACCTTTACCAGACCTTCTCACATGTCCCTAGGCATCCTTAGAGCCCCTGAACTATTCCTTACAAGTTATGGTCCTCGAACCAAATCAGTTTCGCCATTCGAGCCAAAACCGCCTCACCTGATTACTCGTTTTGGCCCTGTGTTTTGCCCGTACCGCCTCGTTCGTCCTAACGAGGAACCTTCGAGCTCTCCCCCATCGTGTCCACCAGAGACCAGACCTTAGGACACCCAACCCACGGGTCTCAAAACCAAAACACTATAGGTTCGATCCACTTGAATATGACGGATTCCGGTTGAGGTCCCGTTGGTAGTGGATCCCGATCTTCCTTCTGGCCCCTCTTCTGATTCCAACATTGTGTGTCCAGCACCGACTCGAAAATTTCTGCAGGTGCAACATTTGTCTAGTTCCTTTAACAAACGGCCTTCATCCTTCAATAATCTTTTATTTATCTTATAGGGTGTGTCAATTGGTGGCCACTAGCTATACTAAACATGTAAGTCAGTTGCATATTTTTGCTTACAATCTGTTATTTTATCATGCATTCATTCCTCCTCCCCGTCCATATGTTATGGACGGTCTTAATTTTTCAATGTTATTTTCATTTTTGGTTCTTTTTTGGAATCTGATCTTACAGGTTTAGTACATGGTTTATTTAGCAGGAATCAGCTCTTACAACATCCGATTATGACAGCTGAGTAGGCTTTTATAAGGATTTAAAAATCAATGGCCTAGAATTTTCTTAAATTTCAAAGCTTATTTTCACTGGAAGAACACAATCCAACAGCCTATTCCTAGTAAATGGATCATGCTGAACACATCTGTGCGGTCAGATTTGCAAAACATGGCTAGGAACATAAAAAATTAGCACTGTCCACACACCATATGGATGGTAAAGGAACCAATTCCTCCATTTCCTCTATGTGAGACCGTTCAATTTCTTTAATTAATTTAATTGAACTTTCACTAATCATTATGCCTTCAACGTATAGCAGAATCATGAAGATATTTGCTCTACTTGTGTATAACCAAGAGTGATATATTGCTATTGCTTCCCTATTAAATGTCTTGTTTAATTGCATTATCATAATTTGAAATTGTATTCTTGAAGCTTCAGCAAGAAAATTGATTCATTAAGTTTGTACACATGCATTCACTTTTGTGAAAAGCGCCTAGTTGTTGATATAGAAGTCTTCATATGTTGGTGCCATGGATAAAAATTTTCCTACTTTAGTTATTTTTACCATTCTGCTGAATGTTTTGTCAGCCATGTGAAGATAGTTCCTATACTTTTAAACTTGTGAGGGAAGTTCTATATTCATGTGAAAACCTATTTAGCACATTGATCATTGCCTTTGTGCTATAAGGTGCCTTAATTTTTGCAAGTTAAAAGTTGTACTAACTTATTTGTTGCTGCAGATATACATAACTAGAGAAAATAATCATGGATACTCTTCTGAGCCAATCTTGCTTGCTGTTGGTGGCCGCTATGATCATTTGGTGCATCAAATGTGGGAGCATGAACATGTATGCTGTTAGTTGATTGTAACCTACTTTCAGCTTCTACTCTCAAAAACTGCTATGCGCATTATCGTCATCTTTCACTAGAATAGATTGTCAGTAACAGGTATAGAACAATCAACCAAGATTGTACCCTGTTGTACTAGTTGGTGGCAAAACCTTTTTCTGGTGGCTTTTCACAGGACTAATAGATATTCTTATAAGTGTTGTAACCTGTCTTAATGAATTAGGCAACCCTGGTGCTATTTTTCAAACAATTATTTTTAAACAAGAACTGCACACCAAATAATAAATTCAAAATCAGTCCTTGCACTCGTGTAGAGTGGCAAGTCGGATAGTCTCCTCAGGGAGCAGGAAATAAGGTATAATATTTCACTTAAAAACCTCACTTTATTAATACTTCAAAAGAAAATAAAATAATTACACCATCTCTTCATTTACAATGCAATAAAAGTAAACACAATTAAAATGAAAGCCAATCATAAACTGAGCTTGGGACTTTCTCTCTTCGAGCTCAAGTAAAGAGATAATGATAGATATCCTCCTCTCTAAGGAAGCAACTTCTAAGATAAACTACCTGCAAAAACAAAGTACACATCTATGCCTATACTAACAAGATTATTATCAAAATAACAAAAAAGCCGGTGAGACTAACAATTAAAAACTCACACAAATTAAATCTAACTAAAATTGAGAACAACTGAAAGGAAATCAACAACTAATCAAATAATCAATAATAAATCTATCTAATTTAACACTAATTAAAAACAAAAACAAAAACAAAAACAAAAACAAAAACAAAAACAAAAACAAAAACAATAAGATTATACTAATGGTCAACATAAAAAGATTGTACTAATGGTCACCACTAAAGAAAAACTAAATAAAAACACCTCTATTTTTCTTGACGAAAAGCAGCGCACACACACACGTACCAGACTTAACTAACACTAATATATTGAATAACACGAAGCAATACCCGAAAAAAAAAAAAACTAAACTATTCTACCTGAATTGCAAATATAGAAAACCGACTTCGGCAGGACCTGTTAACTTTGGGCAGATGGTGGGCAAGGTCAAAATAGATCAGAATCTTCTCAATTTCGGCATAGACCTAGCCAATATACTCTAGTTACATGTCTGCCTTGTCCTTGGACGAAACTATATAAAAATTCACATGAAATGACGCACTAAACCGCAAAATTGCCTTTACCGATTTCTATTTCTAACGATAATGCAATAAAAAAAACTAATTAAAACAACGTAATTTCAATCTAGTTAACTAGGGATAAAATTGCAGATTATACTAAAATCAATCTACGCTAAGAAACAATCACTAAATTGATGATGCAATGCTGAAAATTAATTAAAAACATAAAAAGAAACTAGATTGCATGCTAAATGATCTACTGCTAACTTAGACAAGACCCGACTAAAATTGACTAATTTAATCCTAAAAATGTGTATGAAAGCGGAATCCGACGCAAAACAAGATGAAAATAAATTGTAATCTAACTAATATCGAATTAATCAATAAACAATTGCAACTAACTATGACATATCAAAACTGACTTACACGCTGATGCCTATTAACGCTATTCAAGTAAATCTAATTTATCTAATTCTAATTAATCTAATCTAAATAAAATTTCTAAAATACGAGAAAAAAAATTAATTAACAAATTGATTTAACAAATTAACAAACTAACTACACACCTAATTGAATTAAAACTATTCTATTCCTAACTATATGCAGTGAGTGAGAAGACTTACCTCAAGGGTTGTCCGATGAATTTTAGAAAAAAGCGAGTGGTCCACCTTTCTTAAAAACATGTACCTACATTCTTTTCCTTGCTGCACATTGATATTCTCTTGTTACACACATCCTGTAACACCCCAAAATTTCAAACTTGCGAACCTTTCAGAAAATAGGCAAGAGTAAAAAAAAATCTCTTTTCTTTCAGAGTTTGTTTATAAAATCAACGAAAGACTATTCTTTTGTCAAATTCAGAAAGGCAAGCTGACAACTTTGGGTACGTTAGCTAAAAGAACCAAAACTCACAATCCATGTTACTTGTAAAACACTTGGAAAAGCCACTTTCATTAAAAGAAATTCCAAAAAAGTACAAAATTCGGATATCCCAAGGAAAATCTGTTACAAAACCAAAAAACATCCAGGATGCGAGCTAAGAGTAGAAAAAAGAAATCTTGAAGTCATTTTGCCATTGCGCCATCACCCGTGGTGTACCTAATCATCACCTGTACCCATAGAATGGATTAGTTTCGCGAAAAACTAGTAGGTGCACAAGACAAACTACAGGAAATTGAATTAAGTACATTTAATTCAACAAACTAAGCAGTTTAAAGCAGATATGCAGTTAAACAGGTAAGCAGTTCAAAACAAGTAAACAGTTCAAAGTAGGTAAGCAGTGCAACTGTCAAAACGCAACATGATGATTCATTTGATCGTAAGCTGTGAACTATCATGCAACAAGCAAGTCTCATGACCCATCAACCAGTGTGAACAAACTTTATGTTTCGATATTACTGGCCTGCGGGTACGCGCAGACAAATCGTAGAAACAACTGAGACTAGTTTGGGCGTCTGTTATTCTATGTATTTTCAATAACCCGAATAGCTAGTTGAGTCTGCTCCTAAGGGGACGACTTTAGCCGAGAGAGGATTCCCCAAATGCAGGTACTTGGCAATGGATGCATCCAACTTCTGCAGAAGTCCATGGGATCTACCACCTATGATAATGTCGGGTAGTCCCTTCCCCTAACTCCAATGACTGGGGAGGCCGAATCTTTGCCCGTAGGGTAGGGGTGGCAATTTCTGACACGACCCGCCAACCCGCCTCTTAGGCGGGTTCGGGTTGGGCTTAAGCCAACCCGTTTAATAAACGGGTCGACCCGTGTAACCCGTTTATTAAACAGGTCGGGTTCGGGTTGGGGGTATGCCAACCCGCCAACCCGGCTGACCCGTTTAATAAACGGGTTAGGCGGGTGGGTCAACCCGCCAACCCGACCCGTCTGCCCGACCCGCCAACCTGCCAACCCGTCTGCCCGACCCGTCAACCCGTCAACCCGCCAACTTGCCTACCTGCCAACCCGATCCGTCAACCCGACCCGCCAACCTGACCCGCGAACCTGAAAACCCGTTTACCCGACCCAACCCATTTATTAAATGGGTTGGCGGGTCGTGTCGGGTTACCCGTTTATTAAATGGGTCGGGTTCGTGTTTGCCACAGCCGACCTGTTTAATAAACGGGTCGGGTTCGGGTTGAGGTATGCTGACACGCCAACCCACCAACCCGCCAACCCGACCCGATTGCCACCCCTACCGTAGGGTGGTTGCTAACAACCTGTCCATTGGAGTTTCGTATCGATCCATCCTCTCCCTTGACAGAGTACAAGAAGCGAATGAGTGCGTCAGGAGTAAATTAACTGACGACTCATTCTATATGCTCTGGTCTTTTGACCAAATGAGCATCTTACCTGTGAAGGCGATCCCATTTTTATGTGTTTATAACATTATGCATTTAGCACTGTTCGAGGTCGCACGACCGTCTCATCCGATTATCGCAGTACTAGCGTGTAGTGCACGACTACAAGTACTCTAAGATGAAAGTGGTATAGTTCCTCAATAGGAGCCTTAACAAAAGCATTTCACAAAGATGTAATGTTTCTCAAACTTTATTTTTGACATTCTTTATCTTTTGAAACAGCCAACAACTTATACCAACATTTGGCATGCAATTTTCTAGAATCTCATCCGCTATCGTGATATCTACATGCCTCATATGACTCGATACCAACCTCGATAAACGGGATACGGGTTTCTCAACATAACCCTCACTAAGAAGTTTGCTCAAGCTCCAATTCGGGGTTACCCGAGATATGTGGAAGAGACAAACAAAACCAGCCAATCACATCCTTCTAAATACTTCGATTTGGGCAGTCTTTGATGTTTTTGCGCAGCCCCTTAAATTCTCAAGTCTATTTGGCAGGATTGCTCACTCGAAAAGCCAGGATCCCTCTTCTTAGATGAGGATTATTATTAAGCTCTTGATTCAACTCTTGTCGCAAGAGGGAGAGTGGTAAATGCCTCTTCCATCCTCCACGAGGATGTCTTTTATAGAACATGCAATGAGTGAAAACTTGAGCGTCATCTGCAATGGCAAGGCAATAACAAAACATTTGCAAAAGCAGGAGCCTGGGCGCAAAGCGCGACGACAAAGTAAAGACATGACAAAAAGTAAAGGACAAGGATCACGAAACTGCGTCCTTGAGTTAAATGCGTACCCATATAAATATATATCATATATATTTATTTAATTGTCCTTTTTTGTTAATTGAACTAAATTCAATTGTCCAAGTCTTCCGTGCAATCTTCCCCTACCTTGGGGAGTTGCGAGCTTGTTGGCATCTGCGGGTGTAAGCGATTAACGGGTTGGGTCGTGGGGCACGAGCGGGATCCGTCGTACAAGCTGCAAAAGCAAGACGTTAACATGCTATCTCAATCAGAAAGGTAGAGACGACAGGGGCGTTGCCGCTGTCCTGACATGAAAGAAGCAGAGGCAGGGGCATCGTGCCCCTGCGAACCTGCTGAACGCGAAAGAAGCAGGGGCCGCGAGCCCCTGCTGACAGCAAACAACGGGGAGGCAGGGGGATGCACCCTTGCCTAATGAAGGCAACGAGGGAGGCAAGGGCTTCGCCTTGACTGCCGGAAGAGCAAAGAGGCAGGGGCCAAGCCCCTACTCGTTAGCACAAAGGGGGAGGCAAAGGGCTTTACCCCTGCCTGCCGAACTTAGTAGAGGCAGGGGCCTTTGCCGAACTTAGTAGAGGCAGGGGCAACGCCCCTGCCTACTAGAAGGAGAAGGCGTAGGGAGGGGGCTCGTCCCCTCCCCCGCCAGACTGAGGGTGCAGGTAGGGGCTTGACCCCTCCCCTACAAAACGAGTGCACAGGGAGGGGCTTGGCTCCATCCCTTCCAAAGGGTACGCACGGAAGGGGCTCAACCCCTCCCTTGCATTTAGCAGGTACAGGGAGGGGCTCTGCCCCTTCCCTATCACTGGAAGGTGCAGGGAGGGTCGCAGCCCCTCCCCTGAACAACGAGGGTGCAGGGAGGTGGCTCGACCCCTCCCTTGTCGGAAAAAGGGAACAGGGAGGAGGTTGTGCCCCTCCCTTGCTAAGGGTGGTGCAGGGAGGGGGTTTGACCCCTCCCTTGGCCGTAGGGAGCACAGGGAGGGCTCGGCCCCTCCCCTGCCAAAAGGAGACGCAAGGAGGGGGCTCGACCCCTCCCCCGCCAAATACGACACAGGGAGGGACTCGACCCCTCCCCTGCAAACAGTGGCATCGGGAGGGGGTTGGGCCCCTCCGTCGCAAAACACATTGCAGGGAGGGGGCTCTGCCCCTCCCCTGCGATTTAAGGCAGCAAGGAGGGGGCTTTACCCCTCCCTTGCGATTGAGGGAAGCAACTCAGCCCCTCCCTGTGCTAACAGAGAAGTGAGGGAGAGAGAGACGGAAACAAAAGGAGAAGAAGAACGAGGGGAGCGTACCTGGAGGTTGCCAGAAGAAACTCGTCAGAAAGGCGCCTGCTGGAGGAATGGGGGTCGCCGGTGGCCGCTACTCGGCAGACGCGAGGAGAGGGGGGGGGTTCGGGTAGAGAGATGAGAGAGCGAGAGGGAAAAGCGGGTTTCTATTTGAAACCTCTCCCCTACCTCGTTGTCTTTAGAAAGCACGAGAGAGGCGGTGTCCTCAGGTTGGGTCTGGGTCGGGTCCGGATCCGACCTGAATCCTAGTTTTTTTTTTGTGGGTTTTATATCCTACTCTCCTTAAAATAATTTCGTTCGCGAAATTTTTATTGCATTCATTGGTCAAAATACAAGTCATGGTATTTTTTCCTGATATCTGACTCAGGCTCCCATATACATTCATTTATTCCCTGTTGTTGCCAACGTACTTTTATAAGAGAAATCGTTTTTTATCTAAGTACTTCGTCTCGACGATCAACGATTGCCATAGGTCTTTCCTCAAACGTCAAGTCTTTTTGGATGTCCACATCATCGTAATGAATGATGTGCGATGGGTCGTGAACGTATCTTCTCTACATAGATACGTGAAAGACGTTGTGGATTTGAGCGTACTGAGGAGGCAGCGCAACACGGTAAGCCGCCTCATCGATCCGATCCAGGATCTCAAATGGTCTGACGAATCGGGGACTCAACTTTCCCTTCTTCACGAACCAGAAAATGCTCTTTGTAGGAGATACCTTAACAAAAACAATATCTTTCGTTGAGAAAACGAGCTCTCTACGCCGACGATCAGCGTAACACTTCTATCAACTTTGCGTGGAACACAGACATTCCCTGATCATCTGCACTTGCTGAGTATAGTGTTGTAGCACTATTGGTGAATCCTGCGTCCGTTCACCATCCTCGTCCTGGTAAACAGGTGATCAACAAGGTTTCCCGTACAAGGCTTCGTATGGAGCCATTCTGATGCTCGCATGACAACTGTTGTTGTACGTGAATTCTGCCAATCCGGTATGAGAGTCCCATTCTCCCTTCCAGTCCATCATACAAGCTCGCAGCATGTCCTCCAAAGTCTGAATCGTACGTTCAAATTCTACGTCGGTCTTAGGGTGGAAGGCCTTGCTGAATTTCAGTTTTGTGCCCAAGGCCAACTGCAGCTGCCCCCAAAACCTGGAGGTGAACCTCGGGTCACGATCAGAGATGATTGACACAGGAACACCGTGCAATCTCACAATCTCCCGGATATAGAGGTCCGCCAAGCTGTCCAGTGACTGACTAAGGCGGATAGAGAGGAAATGCACCGATTTAGTGAGTCGATCTACGATCACCCAAATCGCGTCATGTTTCCTTCGCGTCCTCGGCAAACTGACGATGAAGTCCATTGTGATGTCCTCTCACTTCCATTATGGAATCTTCATCTGCTGCATCACTCCGCCTGGTCGCTGGTGCTTGATCTTAATCTGTTGGCAAGTCAAGCACTTTGAGATGTACTCGGCTACGTCTCGCTTCATTCTGCTCCACCAATATCTGCGCTGCAAATCTTTGAACAATTTCGTGTCGCCAGGGTGAATCGTGTACTTGGACTTGTGGGCTTCTGTAAGAATCTCATCTCTCAAAATAGGATCTTTTGTCACCCAGTGACGATCCTTATGCAATACTTCCTCACTCAGACAGAAGGGGGTATCGGCCCGCTGCGTCTAGCTTTCAGCTTTTTGTACTACGCATCGATCTTCTGTCTGACAAAGATCTTGGACAATAGCTCAGGTTGAGCTACCATGCTAGAAAGACTGATCGAATTTTGAGTGACCGCAAACGGTTCCCACAATACCAGATCCTCAATCAGCTTCCACCCAGCGAATAACAAGTTAATGGAAACGTTGGGAGACTTGGTGTTCAGAGCGTCGGCCATGACGTTCGCCTTTCCTGGGTGGTAGGACAGGGTGAAGTCGTAATCCTTGAGGAATTCCAGCCAACGCCGCTACTTCATATTTATCTCCTTTTGCGAGAACAAGTATTTTAGGCTTTTATGATCTATAAAAGCCTCCAACCGCTCCCCTTGCAAATAGTGTCGCCATATTTTTAATGCGAAGTCCACCGTTGCTAACTTCAAATCATGAGTCGGATAATTCTTCTCATGAATTTTAAGTTGGCGCGATGCATAGGCGATGACTCTATCGTTCTGCATTAGGACACAACCCAAGCCTGTCCCGAAAGCGTCGGTGTAGATCACGAAGCCACCTTGACCCGAAGGTAAGGCCAAAATAGGAGCAGTTGTAAGACGTTCCTTCAACATATGAAGACTGCTTTCGCACTTGGCGTCCCATACAAACTTAGCTTCTTTCTTTAGGAGCTTCGTCATGGGTAGAGAGATCTTAGAAAAGTCCTGAATAAATCACCGATAATACCCAACTAATACAAGAAAACTCCTGATGTCATGAACATTCCTCGGCTGCTGCCAACTCAGTACAGCCTCTACCTTCACTGGATCCACGAACACACCTTCCTTGGAGATGACATGCCCCAAAAACATGATCTCCTCGAGCCAAAACTCGCACTTGGATTACTTAGCGAACAAACGCTCTTTTTGCAAGGTTTCGAGAATAATTCTCAAGTGCTCACGATGTTTCTCCCAACTGTCTAAATACACCAGGATGTCGTCGATGAACACGATCACGAAGGTGTCCAAGAAGGGTTTGAACACCCTATTCATGAGATCTATGAACGCTGCAGGAGCATTAGTGAGTTTAAAGGGCATGACCGTAAATTCGTACTCCCCATACCTAGTCTGGAAGGTCGTCTTGGAGATATCATCTCCCTTAATTCTAAGCTGATGGTACCCAGATCTACGGTCGATTTTTGATAAGATCTTGGCCCTCTGCAACTGGTCGAACAGATCCTCGATGTGTGGCAACAGGCACTTATTCTTTATTGTCTCCTGGTTGAGCATTCGATAGTCGATGCACAACCGTAATGATCTGTACTTCTTTTTCATGAACAAGACAGGAGGTCCCCAGGGCGAGACGCTGGGGCGAATGAATCCTTGATCCATCAACTCCTGCAACTGCTTCTTGAGCTCCTTGAGCTCTGTCGGCGCCATCCGATATGGAGCCTTTGAAATTGGCACAGTACCAGGTAGCAACTCGATGCTGAACTGCACCTCACGAGACAGGGGAAGTCCTGGTCGCTCCTCTGGAAAGATGTTTGGAAAATCCCGAACCACCTCTAAGTCCCCGATCGTGAGTCGCATCGATTCAGACTGGATGACACTGACCAAGAAGGCAGTGCATCCCTTCCTCAGGTAGTTCTGCGCCTTTAGGGTCGAAATCAACTTGCTCACTCGAACGAGTTTCACGGTCTTGAATTCCACCTTGGGCATTCTTGGTGGAGATAAGACAATCCTGCTATCTTGGCAGAAGATCTTGGCATGATACTTGTGCAGCCAATCCATGCCTAGGATGACGTCAAATTCCGTCATATCTAGCAGGATAGCACAAGCCTGTAAATGCCGATCTGCCAAGACTACGTCCCTCTGGTACGTAGGCCGCACAAATTGTGTTTTTTCCAATCAGGTTATACACTTCAAGGGTATTATGCAAGGGTTTTACAGGTATGCGCAAAGTCGGCAAAATTTACCGAAATAAAAGAGTGTGTGGCACCACAATAAAAAAACACAAAGATCACTTGATTAGCGACAAAAATGGTACCTTGCACTAGGTCGCCCTTGGTTAACTGCTCGATCGTGGCAGTGTAGACGCGTCCCGACGTCTTCTTCTGACCGCTCGACTGCGGTTGCGGCGACTGATGTTGCTGCTGCGGTGGCCGAGGGAGCAAGGGTGCTTCTCTATTCTGCCTGAGGTCATCAACCGCCTTTTTGCGACATTCGGGAAGGTAGTATCCTTCTTGCCACAATACAGGCATTCGCCTGTCTCGAGCGGGCATGCCTGCCCAAAGTGAGATCGTCAGCATCTGGGGCATACAATGTCAGCCTGTTGCCTGGCTGGAGGGTTGCCCTGAGGCCGCTGGCGCTTTGAAGGAGGAAAATGTTTCTTTCCTCCTTCAATCTTTATGGAAAAGAATGACTGTTTGCCTAGGCTGCTGGATGGTGTCTTCGTCTCACCACCCGCAGCGGGTGGCTTCCTGCTCTGTGCACTCTTAGAGTGCTCCCAGGGTTCACTCAGGAGGGTGGCGGCAGCAACTGCCGCAGAGAAGGTCGAGGGCATACTAGTTAGGACCCGATACATGAGCCCCTTCTTCAGCCCCTGAATAAACTTTTCTGCCCGCTCGCGATCATCCGCGAATAGGTTGGGGCAATAGGGTTCTAAACTCTGGAATTTGGCGATGTAATCTGTCAAACTCGAATTGCCTTGGCTGAGCTCCAAGAACTCCACCTTCTTCTTCTCCCTCGCATGAGGCGGGAAGTAGTTATCTAAGAAAGCTTTTCTGAATGCTTCCCAAGGAATTGGTGAAATTCCCGAAAACTCCACACCCCTGGCCTTGTCCCACCAGCTGCGGGCATTGTCCTTCAGCCTGAAGGTCCCGTATAATGTCTTCTTGTCGTCGGGGACTGGCAAGACCTCAAACACTCTTTCCACCTCCTTCACCCAGTTCTCGTCCATATATGGGTCGGGCTTACCGCGAAGGTCGGGGGGTCAAGCTTCAAAATTTTTTCATACGTCACTGCGGTATGCTGTCTCAGTTTAGGAAAGGGCACTTGATCCCTTTGGGAACAAACCTGGTCTCGTATAGCCTCTGCCAGGGTACTTAGGGAATCCATCACAAAACTCCGCTGTTTTGACCATTCGTCAGCAAAATCTTCGTTCGAGTTCCTTACCATCCTTGAAGTAGACAAGGGATACCAAAGATCGAAAATTTCAGGAAGCTCGAGATAGAAGCCAAAAACATTCGTACTATTTATGTGTAACACGAGTAGTTTACAAAAACCCAACAATGCTGGTACATAAGTAGAATGTGTCAAGCCACTTAGCTTAACAATGCAAAATACAACTACAAAGCAAGAGAAATTGTATACTCACAGCGCGATGCAGATGCTCAATGGTCAAGAATCCTTGCTTCCTGAGCTCTGATACCAATGTCTAACTTCCCAAAATTTCAAATTTGCGAACCTTTCAGAAAACATGCAAGAGAGTAGAAAAAATCTCTTTCCTTTCAGAGTTTGTTTATAAAATCAGCGGAAAACTATTCTTTTGTCAAATTCAGAAAGGCAAGCTGACAAGTTTAGGCACATTAGCTAAAAGAACCACAAATCACAATCCATGTTACTTGTAAAATACTTGGAAAAACCACTTTCATTAAAAGAAGTTCCCAAGTAGTACAAAATTCGGATATCTCAAGGAAAATCCATTACAAAACACAAAAACATCCAGGATGCGAGCTAAGTGCAGGAAAAGGAAATGTTGAAGTCATCTTGTCATCCCGCCATCGCCCGTGGTGTACCTAATCATCACCTGTACCCATAGAATTGGTTAGTTTCGCGAAAAACTAGTAGGTGCACAAGAAAAACTACAGGAAACTGAATTAAGTACATTTAATTCAACATGTTAAGCAGTTTAAAGCAGATATACAATTAAACAAGTAAGCAGTTCAAAGCAGGTAAGCAGTGCAACTGTCAAAACACAGCATGACGATTCATTTGATCGTAAGCTATGAACTACCACTCAACAAGCAAGTCTCATGACCCATCAACTAGTGTGAACAGACTTTATGTTTCGATATTACTGGCCTGCGGGTACACACAGACAAATCGTAGAAACAACTGAGACTAGTTTGGTCGTCTGTTATTCTATGTATTTTCAATAACTCGAATAGCTAGTTGAGTCCGCTCCTAAGGGGACGACTTTAGCCGAGTGAGGATTCCCCAAAGGCAGGTACTTGGCAATGGATGCATCAAACATCTGCAGAAGTCCATGGGATCTACCACCTAGGATAATGTCTCGTAGTCTCTTCTCCTAACTCCAATGACTGGGGAGGCTGGATCTTTGCCTGTAGGGTGGTTGCTAACAACCTGTCCATTGGAGTTTCGTATCGATCCATCCTCTCCCTTGACAGAGTACAAGAAGCGAATGAGTGCGTCAGGAGTAAATTAACTGACGACTCATTCTATATGCTCTGGTCTTTTGACCAAATGAGCATCTTACCTGTGAAGGCGATCCCATTTTTATGTGTTTATAACATTGTGCATTTAGCACTGTTCGAGGTCGCACGACCGTCTCATTTGATCATCGTAGTACTAGCGTGTAGTGCATGACTATATGTACTCTAGGATGAAAGGGGTGTAGTTCCTCAATAGGAGCCTCAACAAAAGTGTTTCACAAAGATGTAATGTTTTTCAAACTTTACTTTTGACATTATTTATCTTTTGAAGCAGCCAACTTCTTGTGCCAACATTTGGCATGCGATTTTCTAGAATGTCATCCGCTATCGTGGTATCTACATGCCTCACATGACTCGATACCGGCCTCGATGAACGAGATACGAGTTTATCAACAGAACCCCTGCTAAGAAGTTTGCTCAAGCCCCTATTCGGGGTTACCCGAGATATGTCGAATAGACGAGTAGAATCCGCCAATCACATCCTTCTAAATACTTCGATTTGGGCAATCTTTGATGTTTTTGCGCCGCTCCCTAAATTCGCAAGTCTACTTGGCAAGACTGCTCACTTGAAAAGCCAAGATCCCTGCGAGGGATCCTTCTCCTTAGACGAGGATGTATCGTTAAGCTCCTGACTCAACTCTTGTCACAAGAGGGAGAGTGGTAAATGCCTCTTGCATCCTCCATGAGGATGCCTTTTATAGAACATGCAATGAGCGAAAACTTGAGCTTCATCTGCAATGGCAAAGCAATAACAAGACATTTGCAAAAGCAGGAGCTTGGGCGCAAAGCGCGACGACAAAGTAATGACATGACAAAAAGTAAACGACAAGGATCGCGAAACCGCGTCCTTGAGTTAAATACGTACTCGTATAAATATATATGTGCATATATATTTATTTAATTGTTCTTTTTTGTTAATTGAACTCAATTCAATTGTCCAAGTCCTCCGTGCAATTTTTTCCTACCTTGGGGAGTTGCGAGCTTGTTGGCGTCTGCGGGTGTAAGCGATTAACGGGTCGGGTCATGGGGCGCGAGCGGTATCCGTCGTACGAGCTGTAAAAGCAAGACGTCAACATGCTATCTCAATCAAAAAGGTAAAGACGACAGGGGCGTTGCCGCTGTCCTTGTGAATCTGCTGAACGCGAAAGAAGCAGGGGCATCGTGCCCCTGTGAACCCGCTGAACGCGAAAGAAGCAAGGGCAGGGGCCGCGAGCCCCTGCTGACCTGCTGTCAGTAAACAACGGGTTGGCAGGGGGCTGCACCTCTGCCTAATGAAGGCAACGAGCGAGGCAGGGACTTCGCCCTGCCTGCTGGAAGAGGAAAGAGGCAGGGGCCAGGCCCCTACCCGTTAGCACAAAGGGGGAGGCAGAGGGCTTTACCCGTGCCTGCCAAACTTAGTAGAGGCAGGGCAACACCCCTGCCTACTAGATGGAGAAGGCGTAGGGAGGGGGCTCGGCCCCGCCAAACTGAGGGTGCAGGGAGGGGCTCGGCCCCTCCCCTACAAAACGAGTGCACAGGGAGGGGCTTGGCCCCATCCCTGCCAAAGGGTACGTAGGGAAGGGGCTCAGCCACTCCATTGTATATCGGGGGTACAGGGAGGGGGCTCCGCCCCTTCCCTGTCGCTGGAAGGTGCAGGGAGGGTCGCAACCCATCCCCTGAACAACGATTGTGCAAGGAGGGGGCTCGACCCCTCCCCTGCAGGAAAAAGGGAGCAGGGAGGAGGTTGGGCCCCTCCCCTGCTAAAGGTGGTGCAGGGAGGGGGTTCGACCCCTCCCTTGGCCGCAGGGAGCACAAGGAGGGCTCGACCTCTCCCCCGCCAAATACGGCACGCAGGGAGGGGCTCGACCCATGCCCTGCAAACAGTGGCATCGGGAGGGGGTTGGGCCCCTCCCTCGCAAAACACATCGCAAGGATTGTAAACACCCCAAATTTTCACTCACCCCCGACACTTCCACTAGTCATCATGATCTATCTCAAATCATCAGTAGGGCAAAATGGTCATTTTCTGAGATTGGACCTTGCAGAAAGTCCAAAAATTCATTCTCAAAATTTCTTTATTCAGGCTCAGAAACATCTTCAAATCACAAATTTTCAAAATCCTACTCTTAACAAGAAGCTAGAATTTTCAATTCCTGATTCAGAGTGGCATTTCATGAGACATGTCTTTACATATCATCGCATGAGCATTTCATATCATTTCACTGCACAACATGTCATTTTGAGATCTAGAACTCCTGATTTTCAAAATTATCAATCCAGATTCGAGTTTAAATATTTCAAAAGTGATTTCAAACCCCTGGGTTTTTCAAAATAGTCAGTTTCCCTCGTCTTAACCCCCAGGACTCCGAATTACAAAAGTTTTCTCAAGAAAACAATTTGGATAGTTTTGATATTGATTTTAAAATTTCGTCAGTTGGAAAGAAGGGGACACAATTTTAAATTTAGAAGATTTTATTTCAAAACTTTTGCAAAAAGACTCTGAGTTTCTTTACAAAATCTCTGCATTTTCTTTATATATATTTTGCCCTGAAGGACCATTTTTCTCCTAAACTTTTGAAATCAAACCAAATTTTACTTCATGTTTTCTAATTTGCCTATTATAAAAATCCCAAAATGGAAGTTATTTTTGCTTTTCATTTCAAATAAATGACGTGGGACCAACCCTGAAGTGGTGTCACACTCAAATTCCCAGGCATTTCTCTGGTTTTCAAACAGTGCCCACCTGGAGGTGGCACCAATTTATAAAACCCTTTCTTTAATTTTCAATTCTATTTATTTTAATAAAATAATCAGTGGGCCCACACATAGGTGGCGCCTCACTAAAACTCCCTGCAAAGAAAAACAAACAAAAAATCTTTTATTTTCAAATGCTGAGGTGGCACCACTCGTTTTACTTACTCTCTTCTTCTTTTTTTAACCCCAAATGGAGCCGTCGTGAAACCCTACCCAAAATTCCACTTTACCTAAGTTTTAGGTAAAGGGAACTCATAATTCTTCTTCAGAATAAGCCAGTCGTCCCCGTCTTTCAAAGATTGACGAGTTTCAAAAGTTTTCAAAAATTTGTTTGAAAATTTTCAAATGCTTTCAAAAGATTAGGTTGAGAAGCTTTAAAGTTGCCGATTTTTCGGATGGAAGCCTCCCATATCTTTAAAAAGAGGCCCCTTCGATCACCAAGGGGCCGATTAGGAAGATCCGACCTCTTCCATCTCTTGAACCCCCCTTTTTCCCTTCACAGTTTCTTATATCCCGTCTTCCTTAAGCCGCAAGATAAAAAGACTGCTGCTCTCCCTACCTCTCGAATCCCTATCCTTTTCTCGTTCATTCCCCCTTACCGTTCGCTGTCCTCCTTCAAGCCAGGGATCAAAGAACTCCAGCAAACCTTTAAGGTACATAGAAGAAAAGCTATCTTCCTGTTGCTGGTCTTGAGCATTGAGCCTCCTGTTCTCAATAAATCGGCCTTCAAGAGGTGGCATTTGAAAGGCATCCAGTTTACGAAATCAGGTAAGAAGCTCTCCTATATTTGCAACTCTGCTAATTAAGTATGGTATTCGTATTATATATGTGGTAAATCCATCATTTTGGGTTAATACGATTTACCTTCATGTCTGTTCATGCATCAAGGATCGAGGATGCCTCTCAATGGCACCATCGATCCCCTAAAAGGTAAGTTTTAGTTGCATTTGGGCCTAATTTGTTTTCAAGATTATAAACTCAACAAAACGATAGTTGTTTTTTTTTTCAACAAAGGTCTTCGGGTTCATATACACGCCATTCTCCACCACATGTCAAGGACTTCATCAAGGTTGTCGAAAATCATTTTGCAGAAAATCCAGTCTTATTAACATTTGCATTCCCATTTTACTCGAACTATGTTTTAGTCCGGAGCAGTTTTCTAATTCAGAACAATGGATTTGGTGGTGATTTTCCAAGTGGGGCATTGAGTTCACCTAACCTTCTTACATCGCACAGTTTTCTACATGCCCATATAAATTTGAAAAGTATTTCTGCATATCATGGCGTCAAACGAGACCTAGAAGGGTTCATCGTACAGTGAAGGGTGCCCTTGACATAGGCACTACATCTAATGTTATTATTGACTCTCATTCTGTTCCTTATAACATCACATTCCCTTCTGCGTTAATTGCAAGAGAATTACCTTATGCTGTTCTTGTTACGCCACTGAAGTCGTACATGATACTTCAAGTACAAGGTTTTGATGATGAACAAGTAAATCAACTGCATTTCAGCTAAGGCGATAAAGAAAGATGACAAGCATTGAAGAATTCGATGAAGAATCTTTGAAGACTAGTGTGCAAATGTTAAATTCATTAAAAGTCTTAGATTCTTGTAAGAGCCTTACTTAGAGTGCATATTTCGGTTGCATTTCACCTAAAAAGTCTTTAGAAAAACTTTTCTAAAAGAACCCTTCATGAAAATGTTTTTAGAAAACTCTTTTCTTAAATTTTCGTGTTTATTAGTCGACCAATAGACTCACCAGTCGACTAATCCTTTCGTGCCAAATTTTTTTAAACAAAATGTCATTTTTGTCAAATTAGTCGACCGAAGGTTTTATTAGTCGACCGGACAGAATGTCTGTTTTCTGGAAATTTTAGCAGCAGTCGACTAATGACTTTATTAGTCGACTGGACAAAACATGTGTTTTCTGGAAATTTAGCAGCAATCGACTAATGACTTTATCAGTCGACCGGACAGAATGTATGTTTTTCAAAAGATTTTAGCAGCAGTCGACTGAAAGGTTTTTCAGTCTACTGATGATATTATCAGCCGACTAATTTTATCTCTAGTCGACTAAGTTTCAAAAGTTCGATTTTCAAACGGCTCGATTAACAGATCAGTCGACCGACGATAACTGTCAGTCTACTAATAACTAACTATTAGTCGACTAACTACTGTTTCAGTCGACTAATTTTGTCGTTTTTCCTGAAACTTCAAAAAGGAGTGTCTTTTCATTTTTCAAACGTTTTGATCATTCAAAATGGACTGTTTTGACACCCTTTCATACCCTCAACGTATGAAAACTTTTAACTATGAATATGAGTGCATTTTACACTCAAAATCACTTCAATTCAATCAATTTGAATCAATTACTCTTTGCTTTTCACTCATATTCATTTTCTCACTCACGTGATATTTTTAACTTCAGTTTTTCACTCAAATTCCTTTGAGAGACAGTGAATTCGTGAGTACAGTATTTCAACAATCTCAAAAGCCAATTGCATCTCACTTGCATTCATAAGAAGGGCTCATAGGTTGTTTTGTAAGTTGTTACTTATTTCTTTTTCTGTAAAAGGAAGGACTCCTTGGTTTAAAGGAGTTGTTTGCTTTCAGTAGGTGTGTTACTGGAAGGGAGACCGGATTTGGTCTGTATGATCTTGTAGTTACACAAGGTTGATAGTGGAAATCTCAAGCGGGTTTTGCTTGGGGACTGGATGTAGGTCGGGAAAAACCGAACCAGGATAAATTATTGTGTTCTTTGTGTGTTTGCTTTACGAATTGCAAAATCCATCAAAATTCCGCAGACAATTTTTAAAAGCACTATTCACCCCCTCTCTAGTGCTCGTTGCCTCGATCCTACTGCACTTTCATTTGGTATCAAAGCAGGTTTGCTATTGTTTTGATTTGACCATCATCTAGCATGACAACTACAACATCTCAGCACAAAGAAGGATACTCCTCTGTTCGTCCTCCTCTCTTCGACGGAACAAACTATGGATACTGGAAAGTGAGAATGACAATATTCTTACAATCCATGGATCTCGAAATTTGGAGAGTTGTTTCAGAAAAGTACCAAATGCCATCAACTGATTTCAGTCAATTGGCCGATGAAGGAAAAAAGACTTTTTCACTTAATGCCAAAGCTATGAATGCATTGTATTGTGTCGTTGACAAGGTAGAGTTCAATCGCATCTCTCAATGCTTTACAGCAAATGAAATCGGGCATACTCTTCTCGTGACTCATGAAGGTACTTCAAAGGTAAAAGAATCAAATGAAGAAGTCGCCAACATGTGCTTTGTAGCACAAGAAAATTCGGTAAGTCAATTTGACTATGATGAGTTATTAGAAGCATTTGATGATTTATATGCTAAATTTAAGAGTCTAAATTCTAAAAACAAAGAGTTAAAAACTGAAAATTTAAATTGTTACTTCAAGAGATAGAAGATCTCAATAAGGAAAACTCTTGCCAAACATTTGAGATAAAAGAAATTGAAATTAGAACCAATCTCTTACAAAAAGAAATATCTAGTCTAAAAGAAAAATCAAATGATCTTCTTTCTATAGTGACCAAATTTACAAATGGTCAAAAGAATCTAGAAAAACTTCTTGGTTCTCAAAGATGCTCGGTTAATAAAACCGGATTGGGATATAGCTTCTTTGATACTCAAAATAGACCAAACTATGTGGTGAAGAATCAAAGACAATATTCTAGAACTAAATTTTCTAGAACTAAATTTTCTAGAACTAAATTTTCTAGTTCTAATAGAAATGCATCTAATCATGGAACTTACAATGCTTATAAGCCTAGAAATGATTATTCTAGAAATGCTAAATCTTTTTATAGAAAGAACATTTATTATCAAAGGAAACCAAAATCCAAATGGATATGGGTTCCTAAGACTAACTCTCATGGACCCAAAAATAGAAAAGGGTCAAATGCTTTGTCTTCTAATTTTGTTGTAGGTACACAACATAAGGAGCAAATGGATATTGGACAGCGGTTGTTCCAAACATATGACTGGAAGGTCAGAGTTATTTTCCACCCTCCAAAATAAAGATGGAGGAATCGTCACCTTTGGTGACAATAACAAGGGAAAAATAATAGGTATTGGTAATATTGGTAATCCAAAATTTCCCTTGATAAAAAATGTTCTTTTAGTAGATGGTTTAATGCATAATTTATTATCTGTTAGCCAATTATGTGATAAAGGTTTTCATGTTTCTTTTGAAAATGATTTATGTTTAATTTCTGATTTTCAATCTAAAAAGATCATTTTTAAAAGTAAAAGAAGGAACAATGTGTATGAACTATATCTAGATGAGTTACCCACTTTTAATGAAAAATGTCTTATTGTTTCAAATGAAATTCAATGGTTATAGCATAAGAGACTTGGACATGTTAACTTTAAAATTATTTTCAAGTTATCCAAGCATGATCTTGTAAGAGGCTTACCTAGAATACCATATAAGAAAGATCACTTATGTGATGCTTGCCAAAGGGGTAAACAAATCAAGAGTTCTTTTAAAGCAAAAGATATAGTTTCAACAAAACGTTCTCTTGAACTTTTACATTTAGATCTATTTGGATCATCTAGAATTCAAAGTTTGAATGGTAGCACGTATGCTTTTGTAATAGTAGATGATTATTCTCGTTTTACATGGGTGATTTTTCTAAAAAGCAAAAATGATGCTTTTTCGGAATTTTTCAAACTTTGTAGAAGAATTACAAATGAAAAATCTACATCTATTATTAAAATTCGTAGTGATCATGGTGGTGAATTTGAAAATGAATCTTTTCTAAAGTTTTGTGATCTACATGATATATCTCACAACTTTGCTTTTCCTAGAGCGGCTCCACAAAATAGAGTTGTTGAAAGAAAGAATAAAACTTTGCAAGAATGTGCTAGAACTATGCTTCAAGATAAAAATTTACCAAAATACTTTTGGGCAGAAGCAATAAATACAACATGTTATGTTTTAAATCGTGTTCTTATTCGACCAATTTTACATAAAACATGTTTTGAATTGTATTATGATCGTATACCAAAAATCTCATATTTCAAAATTTTTTGTAGTAAATGTTTCTTGTTAAATACCAATGATAATCTTGATAAGTTTGATTCAAAATCAGATGAATCAATATTTCTTGGATATTCTTGTAGAAGTAAAGCTTATCGTATTTTCAGTAAAAGAACATCTTGCATTGAAGAATCTTTATATGTTGCATTTGATGAGAATTGTGAGCAGATTATACCTCTAAGCGAAGGAGAAGAAGTAATACTTCAAGAAGAACCTTTGATAGAGAGTACTTCTCAAGAAAATGTTCCTCTTCAACCGATTTGGAAAGAAGTTCCCAATCATCCACCTAAACAAGTGATTGGAGAAATAAAGAGTGGTGTCCAAACTAGAAGGCAATTGCAATATATTGCAAATATTGCTTTCATATCTAAAATAGAACCAAAGAATATCAATGAGGCTTGTGATGATGAATTTTGGCTTTTGGCCATGTCTGAAGAACTTAACCAATTTACTAGGAATGATGTATGAGATCACCAAAGGATCATCCAGTAATTGGAACAAGATGGGTCTTCCGAAATAAGCTGGACGAAAATGGTGAAGTCATTTGTAACAAAGCAAGGCTAGTAGCACAAGGCTATAATCAAGAAGGCATAGATTTTGATGAAACCTATGCACTAGTGGCTCGATTGGAGTCAATTCGAATTATGTTTGCTTTTGCTAGTTACATGAACTTCAAGTTATATCAAATTGATGTTAAGAGTGCATTCTTAAATGGACACATCAATGAAGAAGTTTATGTAGAGCAACCTCCAGGCTTTGAAAATGAGAAATATCCAGAAAAAGTCTACAAATTAAAAAGAGCTTTATATGGACTTAAACAAGCACCAAGAGCGTGGTATGAAAGACTATGAAATTTTCTAGAACAATCTGGTTTTTCCATTGGTCGGGTAGACTCCACTTTATTTATTAAACATTTTAATTCAGATATTCTTATTGTGCAAATTTATGTTGATGACATAATATTTAGTTCTACTAATGATTCTCTTTGTAAAGAATTTGCTAAAGCTATGCAGGAAGAGTTTGAAATGAGCTTGATGGGCGAATTAAACTACTTACTTGGACTTCAAATAAAGCAAACTGAAGAAGGAATCTTCATCAATCAGGCTAAGTGTACAAAAGAACTTCTCAAGAGATTTGGGATGGACTCATCGAAATCAAGAAGGAATCCTATGAGTACAACTACTTCTCTTGATAAAGATGAAAATGGTAAAAGTGTAGATACTAAGCTCTACAGAGGTATGATCGGATCTCTATTATACTTATCTGCTAGTCAACCTGATATTATGTTTAGTGTTTGTATGTGTGCAAGATTTCAAGCTAATCCAAAGGAATCTCATTTAACTGCAGTAAAACAAATTCTTCGTTATTTGAAAGATACTTCAGATTTCGGTTTGTTTTACCCAAAATCATCTTCCTTTGATTTAGTTTCATATAGTGATGCAGATTTTGCAGGAAGTAAATCTGATCGCAAGAGTACTAGCGGAACTTGTCATTTCTTAGAAAATTCCTTAGTTTCTTGGTTTAGTAAAAAGCAAAATTCAGTGTCACTTTCTACAATTGAAGCAAAATATATAGCGTCTAGTTTAGCGTGTTCACAAGTACTATGGATGAAACATACCTTAAAAGATTTTGGTTTGAATTACTCCACAACAACTATTTATTGTGATAACACTAGTGCTATAAATCTTTCGAAAAATCCTATTCAACACTCAAGGACTAAGCATATTGAAGTTAGACATCATTTCTTAAGAGATCATGTGTGAAAATGAGATATTTCATTAAATTTTATTTCCACTAATGAACAACATGCCGATATCTTCACTAAACCACTTAAAAATGAAGATTTTATGAGAATTAGGAGAGAACTAGGTATTTGCTTGTTTTTAGATTTATAAAATGTTGATTTTTTAAACAAAATCTCAAAATTGCACCATATTAGTCGACCGATAAAATTTCTAGTCGACTGATGCTTTAAAAATTTTTTTGAGTCGCATCTTATTAGTCGACCGATAAAATTTTAGTCGACTAATTTTTTTTTTTAAAAAAAATTAACTGAAGGGACCCGATACCCCTTGGATTTTTTTACACCCGTTTTTTTAAAAAATGGCAGCGTTTCATTTCATTTTCACACCTTTTCGTTTTTCTTCAAAACGAAACCCTTTGAGAAAACGAAAAACCTTTCTCACTCTCTCTCTCTTCCAAAAAACCCTCGGAGTGCCGTTCGAACCTCTCCTCGCCGGAATCCTCTGGCCGTGACAGGGAGACGCCAGAATCCTCTTACAGTAACCGACGCGTCTTCAGATCTCGTCGGAATCCTCTTGCCGTGACGATACATCTTCAGTTTTTTGCCGGAATCCCTGTGTGGAAGTCTTCTTGCATCTGCCATCATCCACCGCGGACTCCTCCTCGTCTATTCACTGTTTATGTTGCATTGGTTCTTCTTTACAACGCCGAACAACATCTTCCTTCTGCCGGACGACATTTGGAAGCCAATATTATTCTCTGCAACTATTTTTTTTGGGTGAATTAATTTTTTTTTACCATGCCTCGTTCGAAGACTGCTTCTGCAAAATGTTTAGGTTCTCCTCCTTCTACACCTTCTTCAAGACATGGATTTTCTCTCAGATTACTCTGAAATCCTCTTTTATATAATACTTTTGGATCGATTTCTGCACTACCTATTTTACCAGGCCGAAATGTCCTGTTTCACCTGTTTTCTCGTTACAAAATTAGAGAATTATTTCCAGGAATTTCACATCTTTTTGATGCCTGTGCAGACAACCTTCATTATCCTTTTCTCATTCACTTGTTCGTGATGTTGAAATTGAGTTTGATTCTAAACTACTTGGATAAATCCTAGAAATTCCACCTTCAGACACTCTTTTCAATACTGTTGAACTTAATGATGAAAGAATTTTTGAACAAATTCTTCTTCTCTGTGCACCTCATTGCCCTCCTTTCAAAAATAGTAATCTTCAAACTCGTGCATGCATTGTTGGATGAATCCTTGCCCATAATGTTCTACCTAAAACTGGTTCTTTTGATTACTATTCCACAGATCTTTCTACGACTCTTTATGTCTTATTTGGAAATATTTCTGTAAATTGAGCCAATGTGTATTTTACTAATTTATGGAAACAAAAACCATTTCTTCCTTATGGATGTCTTCTAACTCGTATTTTCAGACATTTCAAAGTTCCCTTAACTAATGAAAAATATATTGAGCGAAAGGAGTTCTTTGATCAAACTATTTTTAAACGAATGAAAATCAAATATCTGCCTCCTTTAAACTCTGATCAAACTGAACCATCTGATCCTACTGAATCATCAATTTTTGAACCCTCACCATCTTCTGCGACACCTTCATCTCAAGCAAAACGAAAGAAATTTTCTACTAGTCAAGACAATGATGAAGTTTTGCAGCGACTGGAAGCTTTGGAGCTGCATCAACACACTTTTCGTGAAGATGTGACTCAACAACTTTCTTCCATTCAGAAAGATATTACAGCAATCAAGGACTTGCTCCACTCACTTTTCTGATCTTTGTTTACTGAACTTTCATACTTTATGGGTTGTAATATTTTGAACTTGAATTTACATTTTGCTTATGCTATTTCTGCCCTTATTTTTTTATTATGACAAAGGGGGAAAAAAAGATAGAATTGAAAAAGATAGAATTAGATACATGCATGAATATTGCAGGAGAAAAAGATAGACCTTGCATGAGAAATGCGAAATTAAGAGAAAAAGAAAGCATTGAAAATTGCATCTATGCAAAAGTTTTGAATGCATGAAGTAATGATGAATGAAAATGCAAACCAATCAATATGTGATATATGTGCTTTGAATGTACTAACTTTTAATGTTTTGCAGCATATTGATAGGGGGAGTAAAATCTCCATCTATGCATCTAAATGCTTCATCTTTGATTAAGTTTGTCATCATAAAAAATGGGGAGATTGTTACGCCACTGAAGCCGTACATGATACTTCAAGTACAAGGTTTTGATGATGAACAAGTAAATCAACTGCATTTCAGCTAAGGCGATAAAGAAAGATGACAAGCATTGAAGAATTCGATGAAGAATCTTTGAAGACTAGTGTGCAAATGTTAAATTCATTAAAAGTCTTAGATTCTTGTAAGAGCCTTACTTAGAGTGCATATTTCGGTTGCATTTCACCAAAAAAGTCTTTAGAAAAACTTTTCTAAAAGAACCCTTCATGAAAATGTTTTTAGAAAACTCTTTTCTTAAATTTTCGTGTTTATTAGTCGACCAATAGACTCACCAGTCGACTAATCCTTTCGTGCCAAATTTTTTTAAACAAAATGTCATTTTTGTCAAATTAGTCGACCAAAGGTTTTATTAGTCGACTGGACAGAATGTCTGTTTTCTGGAAATTTTAGCAGCAGTCGACTAATGACTTTATTAGTCGACTGGACAAAACATGTGTTTTCTGGAAATTTAGTAGCAATCGACTAATGACTTTATCAGTCGACCGGACAGAATGTATGTTTTTCAAAAGATTTTAGCAGCAGTCGACTGAAAGGTTTTTCAGTCTACTAATGATATTATCAGTCGACTAATTTTATCTCTAGTCGACTAAGTTTCAAAAGTTCAGATTTTCAAACGGCTCGATTAACAGATCAGTCGACCGACGATAACTGTCAGTCTACTAATAACTAACTATTAGTCGACTAACTACTGTTTCAGTCGACTAATTTTGTCGTTTTTCCTGAAACTTCAAAAATGCGTGTCTTCATTTTTCAAACGTTTTGATCGTTCAAAATGGACTGTTTTGACACCCTTTCATACCCTCAATGTATGAAAACTTTCAACTATAAATATGAGTGCATTTTACACTCAAAATCACTTCAATTCAATCAATTTGAATCAATTACTCTTTGTTTTTCACTCATATTCATTTTCTCACTCACGTGATATTTTTAACTTCAGTTTTTCACTCAAATTCCTTTGAGAGACAATGAATTCGTGAGTAGAGTATTTCAACAACTTCAAAAGCCAATTGTATCTCATTTGCATTCATAAGAAGGGCTCATAGGTTGTTTTGTAAGTTGTTACTTATTTCTTTTTCTGTAAAAGGAAGGACTCCTTGGTTTAAAGGAGTTGTTTGCTTTCAGTAGGTGTGTTACTAGAAGTGGGGTCGAATTTGGTCTGTATGATCTTGTAGTTACACAAGGTTGATAGTGGAAATCTCAAGCGGGTTTTGCTTGGGGACTGGATGTAGGTCGGGAAAGACCGAACCAGGATAAATTATTGTGTTCTTTGTGTGTTTGCTTTATGAATTGCAAAATCCATCAAAATTCTGCAGACAATTTTTAAAAGCACTATTCACCCTCCCTCTTGTGCTTGTTGCCTCGATCCTACTGCACTTTCTGTTTTTCACTATCATGCATATATTTACCTTCATTATTTGCAATTTTTTTTTTCTGATCTCATTCCACTACCTGTACATTCCATAGTGATCAGCACATTTACCTACTCATTTCACTGCATACCTACCTGAATACTCCCTGTTACTCATCTGCCACCCGTGTCTTCCATGGTAAGCAATAGCATTCATTGCTGCATGATTTCTTTCATTCCCTGCTTACTGTAATTTCAGTATCTGTATATCACAGTGTACACATTTTACTGTTGTAACTCTCTTATCATACATATACATTGCCGTTTTATCTTTGTACCATCAGTAACATACACCTCTACATAATGTATTTATCTGCTTTTAGTTCTTAGTAATACACACCCTGTTATGGTAGACTTGTCCCACCCCATCATTACTTAGCCGTAAACTGTCCCTTTTCATGGAGGATGATCATAGTCCGTCTCATTGACAGTTGAAAGTGCATGCCTTCGGTTACTGTAGTACCTTCATGCTCCCTCTTCCACACATTATATTTCCTTCCTTGTAAGTCATTATATCATAAAGTTAGATTAGGTTGTGGCATAGTGAGCATTTGATATTAGCATCAACAACTATACCTTACATTGTTTAGAAATGCAACATCTATGTGATTATACATCAATCATCATTTATCCATTCCTGTATATATACCTCACTTACTGCATGTATGTACATGTATGTTACACTCATTATCTGTAGATATTGTCATTTTTCGCATGTGTATCCATTTCATTGACTCTGTATATCATCAAACATTATATATATCTTCATGTAAGTATATATATAAATATATATATCTATATATATTTCCTTGTATATCTTGTATTTCCATTCCTTGGGCTGACCTACATTTGCCGGAAATTTTGGAAGTTGTGACTTTTTTGGGCTATGTACATTTTTTTTTTGCTTTATGTCAGAGATGTAATAATATAATTTGGAATAATATTTACTTCTTCGCCTAGATTAGGATGCATATCATATAGTTTGAATTCTTGCAATATCCTGATTATATGATTCATGTATTTTATTTTGAAAATCACTATGGATGTACACGAATGGCACGTGCACCAACTCTTAGGGAGTTGATGAACTTGATGGAGTCCATATTTACGGCCCTAGTCCGAATATGGACGAGACCCAGATTCAGCATCTTCCTACTAGTCACACCGAGCCTACACTCTTAGGCTATCTTCCAAAATTCACTGCATATCTTTAATCTTTACAAAATATTTTAGAATTAACTAAGTTACAAGCATATTTACGGCCATAGTCGGAATATGTGGTAATCTTACCTTAGTTTAATTTTAAAATTGCATATTTTCCTGAAAATTAGGTTAGCCACTTGGAACATAGGGTCTTTAACTGGTAAGTTGGTAGAGTTAGTAGATGTTATGTGTAGGAGAAAGATTGATATTTTATGTCTTCAAGAGACCAAATGGGTAGGTGAGAAAGCTAAAGTGATAGAACCTTGGGGATATAAGATTTGGTATACAGGAATAAATAGGAATAGGAATGGAGTAGGGATTGTTATGAGTCGTCAGTTTATAGATAATGTAGTTGAGGTCCGTAGGAAGGGTGATAGAATTTTACTTATTAAATTAGTATTAGGTACGGATATTATTAATATTATTAGTGTTTATGCACCTCAAGTAGGTTTAGATGATTCCATTAAGCATCAATTTTGGGACGATTTAGATGGAGTAGTACAAGAGACATCTTATGGAGAAAAGCTTTTCATCGGCGGTGACCTTAATGGACATGTAGGCATTAGTAGGGATGGATTTGAGAATATCCATGGAGGCTATGGTATAGGAGAAAGAAATGAAAGTGGAGAAAGGATTTTAGATTTTTGTTTGTCCTATGATATGATCTTAGCAAACACTTGGTTTAGGAAGAGGGAGTCTCACCTAGTAACATTTAAAAGTGGGGTTAATACGAGTCAAATAGATTTTTTCCTACTTAGAAAGAGAGATAGGGGTTGTTGCATCGATTGTAAGGTTATACCAGGAGAAAGTGTAGCTACACAACATAGAGTCTTAATTTTAGATCTTAGAATTAGACAATGCCGCAAAAGGGATAGACATAGGATAGATCCTAGAATTAAGTGGTGGACACTGAAAGGAGCTAAACAAGGAATGTTTGTAGAGCAGGTAGTTAAGGAAGTTGATTGGTGTCTCGAGGAGGATTCAGAATCAATGTGGAATAAGATAGCGGGTGGTATGAGAAAAGTAGCTAAGGAGGTATTGGGTGAGTCTAAAGGCGGTGCACCACTAGGTAAGGATACATCATGGTGGAACGAGGATGTCAAATTAGCTATTAAGGTTAAAAGAGAGTGTTATAGAAATCTAAGTAAGAGTCGTGATAATGAGAATTTGGAGAAGTATATGATAGCAAAGAAGGAAGCTAAAAAAGTTGTTCGAAACGCGAGGGCTAAGGTATATAAGGAGGTTTATGACAAGTTGGATACCAAAGAAGGCGAGAAGGATATTTATAGGCTTGCAAAGATGAGAGATAGGAAATCGAAGGATTTGGGTATGGTTAGATGTATCAAAGATGAAACGCAAAGGGTTTTAGTCAAAGATGAGGAGATTAAGGAAAGATGGAAAGATTATTTTGATAAGCTATTTAATGATAGTCATGCTCAAGATCTTGGAGACTTCTCCATTCCTTTTCATGAGATAAATCGTGACTTCATGCGCAAGATTCAAAAGAAAGAAATTGCAGAGGCTTTGAAGAAAATGAAATCAAGAAGGGCAGTTGGCCCAGATGGTATACCTATCGAGGCTTGGAAATGCTTGGGAGAGAAAGGTTTAGAATGGTTGACAAATCTTTTTAACTTGATTTGGCGAACAAATAAGATGCCTAATGAGTGGAGGAAGAGTACTTTGGTGCCTTTATATAAGAATAAGGGTGATATACAAGATTGCACAAACTATCGTGGTATAAAACTCATGAGTCATACTATGAAACTTTGGGAGAGGGTGATTGAGTCTAGGTTGAGGAAGGTTGTCATGATATCGGAGAATCAATTTGGTTTTATGCCTGGAAGATCAACTATGGAAGCTATACATCTTCTTAGACAACTTATTGAAAGATATAGAGAGAGGAACAAAGATTTGCATATGGTTTTTATTGATTTAGAGAAGGCATACGATAGAGTACCTAGGGACGTTCTCTGGTGGACAATGATGAAGAAAGGTGTTTCTCTCAAGTACATTAGTATAATTAAAGATATGTATGAAGGAGTAGTAACCAATGTCCGCACTTGTGGAGGGGTGACAACCAATTTTCCGATAACGGTTGGGTTACATCAAGGATCTGCTTTAAGCCCTTTCCTATTTGCGATAGTGATGGATGAGCTTACGAGATCAATCCAAGAAAATGTACCGTGGTGTATGTTGTTTGCTGATGATATTGTTTTGATTGATGAGTCTAGAACTGGGGTTAATGCTAAGTTAGAATTATGGAGACAGACATTGGAAGCTAGAGGTTTTAAGTTGAGTAAGAGTAAGACTGAATATATGGAATGTCGGTTTAGTAAGCAACGAAGTAGTGATGGGAGTGTAGTGAAGCTTGGTGAGCAAGATATACCGGTGAATGATTATTTCAAATATTTGGGATCCATCATTCAAAAGTATGGAGAAATTGATGGAGATGTAAATCATAGGATAAAGGTTGGGTGGATGAAATGGAAAAGTGCTACTGGAGTGCTGTGCGATCGTAGAATGCCATTGCGGTTGAAGGGAAAGTTTTATAGGACGACTATTAGACCCGCTTTACTATATGGTACGGAATGTTGGGCTGCCAAGAGACATCATATTCAAAAAATGAGTGTAGCTGAGATGCGGATGCTTAGATGGATGTGTGGAAATACAATAAAAGATAAGATTCGGAACGAAGAGATACGTAAGAAGGTAGGTGTTGCACCAATTGAAAATAAGATGCGAGAGAATCGTTTACGGTGGTTTGGACATATTCGGCGAAGGCCTAATGATGCTCCAGTTAGAAGGTTGGAGAAATGGGAAAATATATTAGTTAAAAGAGGTCGGGGTAGGCCTAGGAAGACTTGGATGGAGATGATAGGAAAGGATATGAATGCGTTGAACCTCACCGAGGACATGGCGTTGGATAGAAATGATTGGAGGAAAAGGATTCATGTGGAAGACCCAAAATGAATTTCTTTTTTGGTTCATATCGCTGACCCCAATTGTTTTGGGATGAAGGCGTAGTTGTTGTTGTTGTTGTTGTTGTATATTTTCCTGAAAAGATGTTTTCACAAAAAAAGACATTCATCCATTCAAATCATTTGCATCATGAAATCACCTGCATCTCTCAAGCTTTTTCTCAAGAAAAATTTCATTCCATGGAAATCGATTCCTCAAGAAACTCTGAAAATTTTCAAAGTTGGATTTCCCAAGTCAAGTTTTTCTCGATTTTCCCTTGAAAATGTTCTTTTTCTTAAGATTTATTTTCAAAAGAAGTTTCTCATCATTCTCAAGAATCAATATCGACTTTCAAATATTTCAAGGCTGAGATTCTCAGGATTTCAATTTCCTGAGTTTTGATTTTCCTTCTCCAAAGAGTTTTCCAATGAATTTCAATCATTTTCCAAAGAAAATTTTCAAAGTTAGAGTTCTCCTGATAAGCATTTTCTCTTTAAGTGTTTGCCCTTTTCTCAAGAATTTTCTCTATTTTCCCAAGATTCTCATTACTTCATGATTTTCCCAAATCTTTATAAACCTTCTTATGATTTTCAAATCCTTTTATCTGAGTTTCCTGAGAAATTGATTTTCATCTTTTGCCTTAGAAACATTTTTCAACTCCAAAACATTTTTCAAGCATACATCATGTTTTCCAACTTGCATTTTACAAAATTTCATAACACATGCCTGAATTCTCTGTGCATTTAGGATAGAATACGATTTTGATAATTTAGCTAAGTCAAGCATACATTTGATCCTTGGTTCGATTACTCCTGTTAAAGGCGGCAGGAACGGTCGAACCTCGTATCGACAAGTCGAACCCCATCTTATGGATTTTCCCGCTATTTTCAAAAAACGGAGGCGAGTATTTCAAAACAATTTTCAAAATCTGGTCAAGTTTGACTCGCAGAAGGTTTCCCCTCTCTCCCGCAGGGAAGGGAAAATTTTTTGCGACGATAACAACTCTGCCCCTGCCCTGCGATTTAAGGCAGCAAGGAGGGGGTTTTGCCCCTCCCTTGCGATTGAGGGAGGCAGGGAGGTGGCTCATCCCCTCCCTGCGCAAACAGAGAAGTGAGGGAGAGAGAGACAGAAGGAAAAGCAGAAGAAGAACGAGGGGAGCGTACCTGGAGGTTGCCAGAAGAAGCTCGCCGGAAAGGAGCCTACCGGAGGAAGGGGGCTCATCGGTGGCCGCTACTCGGCAGACGCGAGGAGAGGGGCGGGGGGGGGGGCGTCGGGTAGAGAGCGAGAGCGAGAGGGGAAAGGGGGTTTCTATTTGAAACCCCTCCCTTGCCTCGCTGTCTTTAGAAAGCACGAGAGAGGCGGTGGCCTCAGGTTGGGTTCGGATCCAAGTTTTTTTTTTGTGGGTTTTACACATCCTGCAGTCGAGTTTACGAAGGGGGAGATCGATGGAGAAGAAAAGATGGCTGATGGTTGTTTGATGGGATTCTCGACCGTCGGTCAATGTAGGTAATTGACGTAGTCACACCAAATCTGATTTGAAGCTCCAAAAGAGTGTACCTGCAACGATTAAACACAAAATACAACAAGAAGAAAAAAAGAAAAAAGAAGATTTATAAGAGAATCATGGAAAAAAACGAAAAAGAAAAAGAAAACAAGAGAAAAATATGAAGAATAAGAAGAAAACGTGAAGAAGAAGATGAGAGAAGAAAGACATGGCTTCCATGGCTGCTGGATGAGTTTAGGGTTGCTGTAACTTTCTTTTTATATGAAAAAATTTCATCTATTTCCTAAAACAGTCCTTAGTTCAAGCTATTTTCAAGATCCACCTTCAACTTTTTAAAAATTGTAATTTACCTCTAGGTACCATCTTTGAGGATGATTCAGACTTTTCTCACCTTGGATCTTGGATGGGTTTGAGTATGGATCTAATCCAAGGTCAATGGTGAAGGCTTTGGATCAGATCTAGATCCAAATTTTCTCAAAAACCGAACCCATTACCTTGAAGTTGCTCTCTCTCTCTCATTTTAACTCAGTTTCGAGCAAAATTTGAACCAAAGCCTCTTTGCACCTAAAACATCACAAACATGAATAATTAAGCTATAAAACCACATAAATGCATGAATGTGTGATAAAATGATATGCATTTCATGCATTATCAACCACCAAAAACCAAGTTGGCTGACATGTGTAGGTTGTACGTTGGTCTACAGTTTCAAAAGCTTCAGTAAATAATTCTTGATAAGAGCCCTTGATGTAATTTCTAACACTTGTAATTTTTCTTCAGAAATCTTGCCCTCCAGGTGCTGTTGGTATGAGCATTGCTTTGGAGAAAATTGTTCATCTTCTGACTTCATCTGATAGGTTTTAAGTTTTTCCCTATTTCTCTCTATTCCTTATTGCTTTTTGGTTAAGAAAACTGATCTCTCTCTCTTTATATATATATATATATATATATATATATATATATATATATTCCAAAGACTGATCTGTGCCCTACTTTTGCCTTTCCTAACTGCAGAAATGAAACAAACATCAGTGTTCTTGTTTGCTCAAAGGGGGGAGGTGGGTTGCTAGAGGAGCGTATTAAACTGGTTGCTGAGTTGTGGGAAGCAAATATCAAGGCGAGTTCCAAACTCTTCTCTTTTCTTTCTTTCTTTTTTTATCACAGGAAAGTTCTGTGGCTTTTTCAATCAAATAAATATCTTGTCTGAACCTTTGATCCAATTGTCAATGTAGACTGTGTATTGCTTGCAGACACAGTCCAAGTTGGAGAGTCCACTAAACTCATCCTGCTCATAATTTCTGTTTGATAAAAACTTCCTATTTTTAGACTCTGCAGTTCCTTTATTCCGTTATCTATGATTTGCAATTTCGGTGCTTCTCCTAGTCTATACATCCTCTTCTTTAAGTTTACATATGAAACAAGTATGGCAGTTTACCATCTCACTCTCTCTGACATGAAAATATTGTTTTCTAATCAACATCTCTTCTACAGGCAGAGCTTGTCTCTGTTCCAGATCCCAGCCTCACAGAGCAGTATGAATATGCAAATAACCATGACATTAAGTGGCTAGTCATTTTAACTGAATCTGGCCTGTCACAAACTGTCTCGGTTAAGGTACAGTGAATTTGTATAAACGATTTCTCTGGTTTCTGGATATGTTTGCATTAAATTCTTGACCAAATATCCATCAATGTTAATTTCTTATTCCCTCATTTTTTATACACTGATTACATGGAATGGACTTTAATGCATAGAAGTTTCTAGGTGGTTGTGGCATCTTATCTTTTTTATCAGATGAATGAATATGGTTGTTGTTGCATACATAGGCACGTTAATGGACTTCAACAACTCAGACAGTCTGTGTAACGCCCCAAATTTCAAACTTGCGAACCTTTTCAGAAAAACAGGCAAGAGACTAGATATATCTCTTTCCTTCAGAGTTTGTTTATGAAATCAGCGGAAGATTTGTCTTTGATAAATCATAAGGCAAGCTGACAACTTTGGGCACGTTAGCTAAAAGAACCAAAACTCACAAGATTCGGATATCCTAAGGGAAATCCGATACAAACCCAAGCATCCAGGACGCGAGCTAAGAGCAGGAAGAAGAAGTCTTGAAGCCATCTTGCAATCGCGCCATCGCCCGTAGTGTACATAATCATCAACTGTACCCATAGAATGGGTTAGTTTCGCGAAAAACTAGTAGGTGCACAAGAGAGACTACAAAAAACTGAATTACGTACATTTAATTCTGTAGGTTACGCAGTTTAAAGCAGATATGCAGTTAAACAGGTAAGCAATGCAAGCAGGTAAATAGTGCAAACGCGTAAGTAGTACAAGCGAATAAATAGTGCGAGCGAGTAAGCAGTGCAAATGTGTAAGCAGTGCAAATGTGTAAGTAATGCAAACAGTAAGCAGATCAAAGCAAGTAAGCAGTGCAACTGACAAACGCAACATACGATTCAATTGATCGTAGGCTGTGAACCACCACGCAACTAGTTTGTTCTCGTTCCTAGAATGAGATCTCTGCCTCTAATCACCATCAGGACATCGTTTGTCGCCCACTACTTCTAACAAACGCTTTGTCCTGAACAACCTTAATCTATTCTCATCTCTCAAAGTCTTACACAGCTAACTGTCACCGGTTATGACTCACTAAGGCGTTATACTCTCTCAGAAAAGCTCACCATTCCGTAGAAGGTCCAAAACATGATCACTAACTCAAATCGCTAATGATCTGATTCTCACACCTGAGTTGTAACGACCCCAACTCATCCCTTTGAAAAATGCGATTTTTTTTTTCTAAGAGTTGCGGAAAACTTCTCAGAGACCTGGGGTCCCTACAGTTCCAATTTCAGTTGGATAACCACACACACAAATCAACTTACATTTATCATTCATAACCAACCAACTGAACTCTTTTATTAATGAATCAATAAGAGTCATATATTCAATGTTAAAAGTGAAATAACAGCTTGCAGAAAATAAGAACTAAAAGAAAATAACAGTAGAGCCACTCTGTCCGTAAGTGAAGCAATCTGAAGCAAATGTGACCCTCGTGTCTCCTCAGAGCGAGTCAATTTCACTGATCACCTGTATCTGGGAAAACCAATAAAATGAGAGGGTTAGAAATCCGAAGAATTCTGCGTACAGGTTTCCCTAATGAATCAAATAAGAAAAAAAACATAAATAAGACCCATGTAATATTTTGAGGCCACAACCCCTACCGACTAAAGGTAACAGAGAGAGAGAGTGAGGGGCAGGGGCTGGAAACCCCTGCCAGTCGATCAACAACAGGCGGCAGGGGGGGGGGGGGGGCATCACCCCCTGCCAGCCAGTCGGACACAGGCGACGTCACCCCTGCCAGCCTGCCGACTGAAAAAGGAGAAGATGATGGTGCAGGGAGGGGGCTCGGCCCCTCCCCTGACCAAAAGAGGCAGCAGGGAGGGCTCGACCCTTCCCTGCCGACAAAGGTAACAGGGAGCAAGGAGGAGGGGCTTGACCCCTCCCCTGACGTAACAGAAGCAGGGAGGGGTCGTGCCCCTCCCCTGCCGAACAGAGAGGAGGGGAGCGAGCCCCTCCTCTGCCATAACAGGAGGCAGGGAGGGCTCGACCCCTCCCCTGCCTTGACAGAGGAAACAGAGAGGAGGGGAGGCGAGCCCCTCCTCTGCCGTAACAGGAGGCAGGGAGGTCTCAGCCCCTCCTATGCCTTGACAGAGCAAATTGGCAGGGGCTTTTTCCCCTGTCAGTCGACGAAGGGAGGCGAAAAGCAAAAAAAAAGGGAAAAATGTAGGAGGCGGCGTACCAGGGGTCGCCGGCGTACCAGGGGTCGCCGGCGTCGGCCACAGCGATGGCGGCAGAGGGCTCCAAGCTGGCTCGTTGGAGAAGGGTGGTCGCCCTTGGCGGCAACCGACGAGCAAGAGAGAGAGCTGGTGGTCGCCGGCAGCGGCGACGTCGGAGGGGGGTCGTAGGTGGCGGCGACTTGGCAGGGGTCTCCAGAGGGTGCAGAGACGAGAGAGTCGATCGGGGGAGAGAGACCGAGAGACGAGAGGGGGAAGGAGATTTCAAGAACCTCCCCCCCTCAGTCGCTGCGTGCTTTTAAAAGCACGCAGCCGACTGATTTACCCGGGTCGGATCCGGCCTGGATCAAGTTTTTTTTTTTGGTGTGTCGGGTCATTACAGTCTGACAAATCCTTCACACATGAATTGTTGTCAGGAAACTTTTTGCTGCTTATCACGTTTAGAGGTGTGCTTAATTCTGAAATAAAATAAAGACCCTAAAAAAGATGGCATGCATTTTATATCCCTAGTTGGTGGTGTGTAAAACCCACGTTAAAATATATATATATATATATATATATATATATATATATATATATATATATATATATATATATATATATTCGGACCCGGGTCGGGTCTGGACCCGACCCTGGCTCATTAGGGTTGTAAAACCCGACGCAAGGGTGAGGGTTTTTAAGAAAACCCTCTCCCCTGTGCGCTGCACCCCGCCCGTGTCGTTCCTCCCCCCCCCCACACCTTCGACTGGATAAGTTAACCCCTTGAGGGTTTTCCCGATTATCGCCTCCCTCGTGCCTTTAAGAGCACGCAAGGGGAGGGGATGCCTCACCTCCCTGCATTCCTCCTTCCCTCCCTCTCGAGTCTCCTCTCTTCCGCTCTCGTTTCCTGTACGCGACAGCACCGACGACGCCGATCCCCTCCCAGGTACGCCCTTCTCTTCTTCTTCTTTTGTTGCCGGAAGGCCGGCAGGAGGCCGTCAGCCCCCTGTCGCGCCTCTCTCTTCTTCTTCTTCTGTTGCTGAAAGGCCGGGAGGAGGCTGTCGGCCCCCTGTCGCGCCTCTCTCTTCTCCTCCTTCCTCGTCTTCTTGTTCTCCCCCCTCTCTCTGTTGGTTCGCTGGGAGGCCGACAGCCTTGCCACGACCTCCCTCTCTCCTCTCTCTCTGTTGGCTCAGCAGGAGGTCAGTGGCTCCTTGCCGCACCCTTACGCTCCCTCTGTGCCTACCAGAAGGGCGATAGGGGACCGCCGACCCCCCTACCGCACCTTCCCTTCTTTTCTTTACGCTGTTGGGAGTCTGGCAGGAGGCCGGTGGTCCCTGTCGTGCTCTCCCTCCCTATTCGTCGCCGTTTTTTCAGGCAGGGGCCAAGGCCCCTGCTATTCGCTGTTCTGTCAGGCAGGGGTCGAGGCCCCTATCGTTTGCTGTTCTGTTAGGCAGGGGCCTCAGCCCCTATCGTTCGTTGTTTTGTCAGGCAGGGGCCGAGACCCCTGCTGTTTGCTTTTTTGTCAGGCAGGGGTCTTGGGCCCCTGTCGTTCAATACTTTCCTGATAAGCAGCGACCTTGACCCCTGCCACTCATCAGATTCTGTACGACAGGGGTCTCAACCCTTGCCACTCATGCTTTCCGGCGACAGGGCAGGCCTTACCACTGCCCTTCTGTTCTTTTTATAACTATGACATAATAGCTTTCACACTCTTGCAGATTTACGCAACGGGTCCCGTTCGTGCTCTGTGGCCTGAGCCCCGTATCATCTACACTCGTAGGCGCACGCAGCTACACAACATCCCGAGGTAGTGGAAAGTCGCACGAGAATTTTGAATGAATGAAATAAAGTATAAGAATTTTGAGATAGAATAATTGATTTTTCATACGTGCTTACATATACAACAATATAACTTGTGATTGCCTGTTTTATGTTTCCTCGTTCCTACTCTTCTAAAAATTCATGCTTGATGTTTGCTATATGGGTAGGCACATTTCTACAATGATTCTTCTTACTGCGTTTCTGTACTTGCTCACTGTTGTAATTGCATTGTAAATGCCTTGTTTGTTATTATATGTTAGATCTTGTTGCCGCCCTCAGGTAAGCCTCGTAGGGTGTGTTGGTGCGTGTATCATATTTTGTGCTTTTCGAAAAGGTGCGAAATTGGGTATATGTGTTAAAATCTCGAGAAGAGGATTGTCCTGGTACAAGGCCGATTTTTTGAGCACGAAATCTTGCTTTTAAAATGTATTTTTCATCTGTGCGTTGCTTAAGGCAACTAAGAGTACCCCGAGCTGGTTACTCGGAGGAAATGATAGGATCCACATCAATCCCAAGACTTGTCTAAAAATTCTTGTTTTATAGTGATTGAGCATTTCAAGTATATTACGGATTCTATGAAATACAGTGATGGGTTATCCTTCGAGAAACCCATAAGTTGCTATCATAACCGGACCTTAAGAAAGGTACGGTATATATATTACGATAAGAAGTATGAGAGGTCGTTGAATACCTCGATGTGTGCAATAAGCACTTTATTGAAATAATGATGTCGCCCTCCACAGGTTAAATGCTTAAAGAGCAATGCATGTCATGTATGAACAAAAGGAATTGCAAGATATTAAATGATTGCCCTCTTATCGTAGTCGTACCTTCAGGCAGGTATGACCGTACTTTTAGACAAGTACGTCACGTTTGTGTTATGATGTTTGGATGATGAGGTTGTGGCAACCTCGAAGCGTGCATATAGCACAATGTTGAGATCACATAAATGGTGACAACTCGCCTTCACAGGCAAGATGCTCGAGTGGGTCTAACAGACCAGAGCATGTAGAATGGGGCGGCGGTTAAGAAACCCCCGTCGTACCCATTTGACCTTCACGGTTTATCAATGGAGATGTTGGATGGTACAAAAATTCTGATGGACAGGTTGTTAACAACCACCCCACAGGCAAAAGACTCGGCTTCCCCAGTCATCGGAATTAGGAGAATTGGGATTACCATAAATTATCCTAAGTGGTAACTCGTAGGTACTTCTGCAAAAGTTGGATGCATCCATGGACCAGGAATGCCTTTGGGGATTTATTCTCTTAGTCACTGACCGTCTCCTTAGGAGCGGACTCAGTCAACCATCCGGGTTAATGAAAAACACCTAACATAATAAACCCCCGGATCGGTCTCGGTTGTTTCTACGTTTCGCGTCTATGCGTACCCACAAGCCAGTTAATATCAGAACTTAAAGAATATTCTTTCATAATAAGTTGTAGATGATTGAGATTTGTACTACTTGAAATGTTGTTGGTATATCTGTTGTAAGACAATAGATTTGTGTATATGTTGCATATGTTGCACCTGCTAGAATAGATTACATATGATACTTGTTGCTTTTAATGTAATAAATTGCTTATCTTATGATTGTCCTGCTTTATTTTATTCTACATTGTCTATTCGTACACCTACTAGTTTGTTATGAAAATGACCCATTTCATGGGCAGGTGATGAGTAGGACTTCACAGGCAGTCGATGGCGCGATGTAACATGGCTCGAGATTTCCCTTCTTTTTGCTGACATCTTGGCTCTGAGTTTTGAGTTTTCTTTAGATTATTGGATAGTGGAAAAATGCACATTTTGTAATAAACTGCATATTTTATTAATAATTTATTATTTTGTTTTCTCACTTCCTTTGTGTAGTTTCATGAGAAATGATGATTTTACTGCTAACGTACCCAGAATTTGGTAACTTGTGCTCCTTTCCAAATTGCTTCTATTGTCTATTTTAAAAGTAAAAACGCTTATCTTGAAAGTTTTTTCGTCAATGTTTTCGAATTCACATGTTGAAATTTGGGGGCGTTACAACTTGGTATCAGAGTCAGATTGGAAAGAGGTGAATCTTGACCATTGAGCATCACATCGCGCTGTAAGTCTTTGATATTTTATAGCATGTTTAAATTAAATTGTATTCTTGCTTCTATTAGTAGCACGGTCCGAAATATGGATTCGTTCGCTGGTCCTAGTGGTAGTCACGGTAGGGGCGCGCGTAGGTTGCGTGGCCGTTCTGTAAGGGGGAGGGGCTCCTTCACGAAAATGGGCAGATAGGGGATGTTCGGGGCTAGTTACTGGGCTAACTTCCCACCCCTACCCACCTTTACAGATGACCAGGGCTTTCCACTACTGGTCGCCTACCAGATACCCTTGGCAACGATGTGGGCTAAAGTTTATGCCCGAGAGGACCCTATGAGGAGTCACCTCCCTTCACCCCTAAGCGCATATTCAAGCACACAGGCAATAGAAGGGAATATCTTAGTTAGTATTCTAACCGTCCCTGAGTGGAGGTAGCACCTGCCAAGTGTTGATGAAGTCTGCGAACTTCTTTATCGTTGCTGAATAAAACATTTTTGGTCAATTCGACCAGATACGGGCATTATGAGTTCACGATCATACCTTTCGGACTTACCAATACCTCCGCAGCTTTCATGGACTTAATGAATAGGGTGTTCAAGCCATTTTTGGACACCTTCGTGATCGTGTTCATCGAAGACATCCTGGTGTACTCTGAAAGTCGGGAACACCTAATTATCGTGTTGGAGACCCGGCGAAAAGAACGTTTGTATGCCAAGTTTTCTAAATGTGAATTCTGGCTCGAAGAAGTTATGTTTTTCGGATACGTTATTTCTAAAAAAGGAGTGTCTGTGGACCCTGCAAAGGTTGATGCTGTACTCAGTTGGCAACAATCGTAGAATGCACGTGATATCAGGAGTTTCCTCGGATTAGCTGGATACTACAGAAGATTTATCCAGGATTTTTTTAAGATTGCATTACCTCTGACGAAGTTGCTGAAGAAAGAGGCTAGATTCGTGTGGGACGAGAAGTGCGATGCGAGTTTTCAGTTATTGAAGGAGCGACTTACCAGTGCTCCTATTTGGGCCTTACCTTCTGGTAAAGGCAGATTCGTGATTTATACTGATGCCTCTGGGTCAGGCTTAGGGGCCGTGCTGATGCAGAATAGGAAAGTGATCGCTTACGCCTCTCGGCAACTCAAAATTCACGAGAAGAACTACCCAACTCATGATTTAGAGTTAGCCGCGGTTGTGTTTACATTGAAGATATGGCGACACTACTTGTATGGGGAGCAGTTCGAGGCATTCACCGATCATAAGAGCCTTAAGTATCTATTTTCGTAGAAGGAATTGAACATGAGACAACGAGCGACGTTGGCTCGAATTGATCAAAGATTACGACTTCACTCTCTCTTACCACCCAGGAAAGGCGAATGTCGTGGCTGACACCCTCAGCCGCAAGACACCTGAAGTTTCGATTAACGCCTTATTTGCTAGATGGGAGTTGGTCGAAGACCTAGCCTCTTGAGAACCTTTCACGATCATGCAAGGTTCAATCGGTTTATCCCATCTTGTTGCTCAACCTGAGCTACTGGCTAGGATCATCAATGGACAAAAGACGGATGCGCGTTACGAGAAGCTAAAGGCTCAAGTGATGCTGGCAGATACACCTTTTTGTCTGAAGGAGGATGAAAGTATATGGCTGAAGGAGCGCCTTTGGGTTTTGGATAACCCAGTCTTGAGGAACGAAATTCTTGCAGAAGCCCATAAGTCTAGGTATACTATTCATCCTGGTGGTACGAAGATGTTCAAGGACCTACAACGGAGTTATTGGTGGAACGGTATAAAGCGAGACGTAGCTGAGTATGTCTCAAAATGTTTGACGTGCCAGCAAATCAAGATCGAGCACCAGAGACCCAGTGGGGTCATGCAGTAGATAGAGATCCCTCTATGAAAGTGAGAAGATATCACCATAGATTTCATAGTCGGTCTACCGAGGACGCAGAGGAAGCATGGCGCCATTTGGATGATCGTCGATAGACTCACCAAGTCTACTCACTTCCAACCTATCCGTCTCAACCAGTCGCTGGATAGCCTGACAGATCTCTATGTTAGAGAGATTGTGAGACTGCATAGTGTTTCGGTCTCGATTATCTCCGATCGTGATCCAAGATTTACTTTGAGGTTTTGAGGGCAACTTCAGTTAGCTTTGGGTACAAAACTGAAGTTCTGTACCGCCTTTCACCCTTAGACTGAAGGGCAGTCTGATCGTATGATTCAAACTCTGGAGGACATGTATGATAGATTGGAAGGGAGAGTGGGATTCCCACCTCAGTCTAGCAGAATTCGCGTATAACAACAATTATCATGCTAGTATCGGGATGGCTCCATATGAAGCTTTGTACGGGAGGCCTTGCCGATTACCTGTCTACTGGGATGAGGTCGGTGAACGAAGGCTGAAGGCACCTATATTTCTGCAACACTATACTCAACAGGTGCAAATGATTCGGGAACGAATCTGTACCGTTCATAGTCGGTGGAAGAGCTATGCAGATAAACGTCGACGAGAGCTTACCTTCGCAATTGGTGAGATGGTTTTTGTTAAGGTATCGCCGACGAAGAGCGTATTTTGGTTCGAGAAAAAGGGAAAGCTAAGTCCTAGATACGTCGAACCGTTCGAGATCTTGGAGCGAATTGGAGAAGCAGCCTATCGCGTGGCGTTACCTCCTTAGTACGCTCAGATCCATAATGTTTTTCATGTGTCCATGCTGAGGAAGTACGTTCACGACCCGTCACACATCATTCATTACGATGATGTGGACATTCGAGGGGACTTAACATTCGAAGAAAGACCAGTGGAGATCGTCGATCGTCGTGACCAAGTATTGAGATCGAAGACCATTTCTTTTGTAAAGGTTCGGTGGCAACATCATGGAATTGACGAATGTACTTGAGAACCGGAGAATGATATCAGAAGAAAATACCCTGACCTGTATTTTGATTCTTGAATGCAATAAATATTTCGCGGATGAAATTCTTTTAAGATGGGTCGAATCTAAAACCCACGTTAAAATAAATATATATATATTCGGACCCGGGTCAGGTTTGGACCCGACCCGGGCTCGTTAGGGTTGTAAAACCCGACGCAAGCATGGGGGTTTTAAGAAAACCCTCTCCCCTCTGCGCCGCACCCCGCCCGTGTCGTTCCTTCCCCCCCTCCCTTCGACTGGATAAGGGAAACCCTTGAGGGTTTCCCTGATTATCGCCTCTCCCCTGCCTTTAAGAGCACGCAAGGGAAGGGGATACCTCACCTCCCTGCGTTCCTCCTTCCCACCCTCTTAAGTCAACTCTCTTCCGCTCTTGTTCCTTGCGCGCGACAGCACCGACGATGTCGGCCGATGTCGTCGATCCCCTCCCAGGTACGCCCTTCTCTTCTTCTTCTGTTGCCGGAAGGCCGACAAGAGGACGTCGGCCACCTGCTGCGCCTCCCCCTTCTCCTCTACCGTCTTCTTGTTCTCCCCCCTCTCTCTGTTGGCTCGTCGGGAGACTGATAGGAGGCCCACGGCCCTGCCGCGCACTCCCTCTCTCCTCTCTCTCTGTTGGCTTGCCGAGAGGCTGGTAGGAGGCCCACGACCCTGTCGCGCCCTCCCTCTCTCCTATCTCTCTGTTGGCTCGTCGGGAGGCTGGCAGGAGGCCCACGGTCCTGTCGTGCCCTCCCGCTCTCCTCTCTCTCTGTTGGCTCAGCAAGAGGTCGGCGGCTCCTTGCCGCGCCCTCCCGCTCCCTCTGTGCCTACCAAAAGGGCGACAGGGGACCGACGACCCCCCCTGTCGCACCTTCCACCCTTCTTTTCTTTGCGCTGTCAGGAGGCTGGTAGGAGGCCGGCGGTCCCTGTCGTGCTCTCCTTCCCTATTCATCGTTGTTTTGTGAGGCAGGGGCCGAGGCCCCTGCCATTTACTGTTTTTTCAGGTAGGGGCCGAGGCCCCTGCCATTCGTTTTTTTGTCAGGCAGGGGCCGAGGCCCCTGCCGTTTGTTGTTTTGTCAGGCAAGGGTCGAGGCCCTTGCCATTCGCTGTTTTGTCAAGCAGGGGCCGAGGACCTTGTCGTTCGCTGTTCTGTCAGGCAGGGGCCGAGGCTCCTGTTGTTCGTTGTTTTGTCAGGCAGGGGTCTTGGGTCCCTACTGTTCAATACTTTCCTTATAAGCAGGGGCCTTGACCCCTGCCACTCATCAGATTTCGTACGACAGGGGTCTCAACCCTTGCCGCTCATGCTTTCCGCCGACATGGTAGGCCTTACCATTGCCCTTCTGTTCTTTTTACAACTGTGGCATAATAGCTTTCACACTCTTGCAGATTTACGCAACGTGTTCCGTTCGTACTCCGCGGCCCGAGCCTCGTATCATCGAATACTCGTAGGCGCACACAGCTACACAACATCCCAAGGTAGGGGAAAGTCGCATAAGGATTTTGGTTGAATGAAATAAAGTATAAGAATTCTGAGATAGAATAATTGATTTTTCATACATGCTTACATGTAGAACAATATAACTTGTGATTGCCTGTTTTGTATTTCCTCGTTCCTACTCTTCTAAAAATACATGCTTGATGTTTGCTATATGTGTAGGCTCATTTCTACAGTGATTCTTGTTATTGCATTTTTGTACTTGCTCACTGTTGTGATTGCACTGTAAATGCTTTGTTTGTTATTACATGTTAGATCTTGTTGCTGCACTCAGGTAAGCCATGTAGGGTGTGCAGGTGCATCTACCATATTTTGTGCTTTTTGAAAAGGTGCGAATTTGGGTATATGCGCTAAAATCTCGAGAAGAGGATCGTCCTGGTACAAGGCCGACTTATTGAGCACGAAATCTTGCTTTTAAAATGAATTTTTCATTTGTGCGTTGCTAGAGGCAACTAAGAGTACCCCGAGCTGGTTACTCGAAGAAAATGATGGGATCCACAACGATCCCAAGACTTGTCTGAAAATTCCTGTTTTGTAGTGATTGAGCATGCCAAGTATATTACTGATTCTTTGAAATTTGAAAAACTGTGATGGGTTATCCTTCGAGAAACCCATAAGTTGCTATCATAACCGGACCTTAAGAAAGGTACGGTATATATATTACGATAAGAAGTATGAGAGGTCGTTGAATACCTCGATGTGTGCAATAAGCACTTTATTGAAATAATGATGTCGCCCTCCACAGGTTAAATGCTTAAAGAGCAATGCATGTCATGTATGAACAAAAGGAATTGCAAGATATTAAATGATTGCCCTCTTATCGTAGTCGTACCTTCAGGCAGGTATGACCGTACTTTTAGACAAGTACGTCACGTTTGTGTTATGATGTTTGGATGATGAGGTTGTGGCAACCTCGAAGCGTGCATATAGCACAATGTTGAGATCACATAAATGGTGACAACTCGCCTTCACAGGCAAGATGCTCGAGTGGGTCTAACAGACCAGAGCATGTAGAATGGGGCGGCGGTTAAGAAACCCCCGTCGTACCCATTTGACCTTCACGGTTCATCAATGGAGATGATGGATGGTACAAAAATTCTGATGGACAGGTTGTTAACAACCACCCCACAGGCAAAAGACTCGGCTTCCCCAGTCATCGGAATTAGGAGAATTGGGATTACCATAAATTATCCTAAGTGGTAACTCGTAGGTACTTCTGCAAAAGTTGGATGCATCCATGGACCAGGAATGCCTTTGGGGATTTATTCTCTTAGTCACTGACCGTCCTCTTAGGAGCGGACTCAGTCAACCATCCGGGTTAATGAAAAACACCTAACATAATAAACCCCCGGATCGGTCTCGGTTGTTTCTACGTTTCGCGTCTATGCGTACTCACAAGCCAGTTAATATCAGAACTTAAAGAATATTCTTTCATAATAAGTTGTAGATGATTGAGATTTGTACTACTTAAAATGTTGTTGGTATATCTGTTGTAAGACAATAGATTTGTGCATATGTTGCACCTGTTAAAATAGATTACATATTGTACTTGTTGCTTTTAATGTAATAAATTGCTTATCTCATGAATGTCCTGCTTTATTTTATTCTACATTGTCTATTCGTACACCTACTAGTTTGTTATGAAACAGACCCATTTCATGGGCAGGTGATGAGTAGGATTTTACAGGCCGTCGATAGCGCGATGCAACATAGCTCGATATTTTCCTTCTTTCTGCTGGCGTCTTGGCTCTGATTTTTGAGTTTTCTTTAGATTATTGGATAGTGGGAAAATGCACATTTTGTAATAAACTGCAAATTTTATTAATAATTTATTATTTTGTTTCCTCACTTCCTTTGAGTAGTTGTTTCATGAGAAATGATGATTTTACTGCTAACGTACCCAGAATTTGGTAACTTGTGCTTCTTTCCAAATTGCTTTCGTTGTCAATTTTAAAAGTAAAAACTCTTATCTTGAAAGGTTTTTCGTCAATATTTTCGAATTCACAAGTTGAAATTTTGTGGCGTTACATGGTGACTTGCATTCATCCAGTATTCATGCAGCAACATATGGACAAATGGAAGTTTAACTCCTAATAACTTTGTACGAATCTTCTCGTAATTTGATTGATTTATTTCTTCATTTTTTACATACGGAGAAACATGGGATTCTTGGACATGACAGAAAATGAGACCTGATGTAGTTTTAGATCTAATACATGCTTGTATCATAATGCAGAACTCTAGTGTCTCAAATCTTTCATATTCTCTTATTTATCACAAGTTATTTTTGGTCAATTGGTCACATTTTATTTGATGAAAACTACGGGCTTGGTATTCATTATCTTGGCCATGACAGAAAATGAGATCTAATGTACTTTTTAGATCTAATACATGCTTGTATCAAAATGCCAAACTTCTGTCTCAAATCTTTAGTATTCTCTTATATATCACCAGTGTGCTATCTAGGACGATTGTCATCACCTATTATAACTAAGAAACTTAAACATTGGCTACTTGAAAAGCAAGTTAACCTTCTCCTGTGAAAAGCACATGGCAGTTGTTTTTTTTTTCTCTTGATAAATTATGTTGTCTCAACATCAAAGTGCTTGTTCATTTTCTCCAGGCAAAGCTGTCTGACATTGAAACTCTTTTGCGGGTTTATCACTTCAGGTGCGCAATCTTGAACATAAAAAGGAGATGGAGATCAAAAGAGGAGATCTCATCAAGTTCCTCACTGAAGCAAATCAGTTAAGGAGAATCCCCATGTCAAAAGTGCGGAACTAATGTTTCAAGGACCAAATTCTCAGGTAAAATTTCAATTTTCCACTAAATTTTTATTTAACCTTTTGTACACCCGAATTTCATTTTGAGAATCCTTAAAATGAATAAAACAGTTGAAACAGGTATTTTTGTAGGATTTTCATCAGTCTGGATTCTGGAATCATTAAAACCATAGTTCAAAGCATTGTTACCGGAACCTTCTTGCTACATGGGGAAGCTTGCTTCAGAAGCAGGAAACTCGCTTCCTTGAAAGAAGGGGAAGCTTTGGTAAACTCGCTTCCGAAATATGAGAAACCCAATTCTCTTTAGTGGGTAGCCCTCTTCCTTCTCGTTTCTCAAATTGATTCCCTTTCGCTTCCTTAACGTTTCCGTCTCACTTCTTGCTTCTCACTTGCTTCTTCCTTTTTCATATTTAAAAATAATATTTTTTTATAACAATATTTCTGCTCATTTTATACTTGTGTGCGTCATTTCTTATTTGCTTCCGCTCATGCTTCATATTATTTTCTGTGTTTTCTTTTCATTTTTCCTGCACTTGCATAATCACTTCACAACAGTATCTCACTTCCTGCTTCATACTACTTTTTTAACACTCGCTTCCCTGCTTCCGTTTTACGCATCGCTTCTCGTATCCATTTCATTTCTTGGTAACTATGGTTCAAATATGCCTTGTCCTTGTGTTCAGTTGCTGCCTCGTCCTTGTGTTAAGTTGCTGTTGCTGGAAACAAGATTTAAAGACTTGAGAGATTTGAAGTTTGATGTGGATGAAATGAGGTGATTCAGGATTGGCATTTCTCTTCTAGCTCTTACATCTTTATTGAATTGTCTACTTTATTCAACAACTCAATAAGCAAGTTAATTTGAGACAACTCCTTTACATTAAAAATGCATGTTATAATTGTCTCCAGGGTAAGCTGATCACTGTGCCTTAACATATTCCTGATATGTGTTTGGAAATATCACTGCAATCTGAAAAAAGCACGAGTTTTCTTCTTCATATTCTATCACTTATTGGTATCTAGTGTATATGACTTTTTAGTGGTGTGGCTACATCAATCATAGGTTGATTACGTCTCTCTCTCTCTACACATACATAGATAGATACATTGCATATATATGGGTTTATATTTAATACAGTCGATTTTAGGCATAATCTAGTTGGAATCTCATGATGCAAGATGTTCAGCATGCTCGATTTACTGAGAAACGAGATTTGGATCATGTTTTTTCAATGAAAAATATTTTTTTTTACCTAGGAAATTATTGCACATTGTATGCCATTGATTTTTGGGCCGCCCAAAAAACCTGTATGCAGGTAGGATTCTGGTGATCCAAAATCCGGTTCCCACTAAAAATGACTATGTACATCACGTTTATAATGTTAGATGTGGCAAAAAAAAAACAGCAGCACTGTGCTAAGTTGATTGCACATACAATCGATTATAGCAAATCTTTACCCTATTTTAAAAATCATATTTAAAAGTATTTTTTGACAAATCCGACCACACAGATATGATCTTCATGATTAAAAACCTAAGAACTGACTCTTATTATGAACTTTTTTTATACATAGATTGGACTTTTATGATATAGAAAACTTCAAAATTTTCAAACGGTTGATTTTTAGCACATTATAAAATCCTACGTACTCTTCAAAGAAAAATTGCTAAAAGAGCCGGTTCTTACTTTTTTGACCATGGAGATCACATCTGTATGGTCATATTTGCCAAAAAACACTTCGTAAATCGATTTTCAAAAGTGATTTGGATGGTTTTTACTTCCTTTGCTTGGACGGTCCCTATATATATAGCAATTAAATATTTGACAATAATGAAGGTAAGAAACTATTAACTAGATTTTTTTTTTGTATATCAGAACCTACAAATGTCTTGCAAACATATGATTGTGATATGCGAGTAGGTCAAAAAATATTTTCTTATGTTTGGAAAATACAACTGAATGTCCAATCCTTAGCAAACAAACCATGTTGAACACACACACACACACAAACACACACACACACACACACACATATATATATATATATATATATATATATATATATATATAGGAAGGGTGACCATCCATCCAAAGAAAGGTTCAAAATCTACAACCAATGACGATCATAAGGTTTCCCCTTCTCAAATGCTTGAACATCTCATCGATCAGATCTCATATGATTGTTCTTTATAATTTATTTAGTAAGAAATATGCTTTACATGAAGCCTTTACAATATATGGGCATGTTTTTTGAAACGTGAAAAATTGATGGCGCACAATGCATTTAAAACTTTACAATACAAAGTATCGTGGGCCATTGATTTTTAGTGCTTTAAAAAACACATTTAAACATCAAAAATTTATTATCCAAAACATGTCCATCACTAAATGAATGATAAAAGTCCTATATGTAAAGTTTGATCTATAAAAAACTCAATCTTTAGAGAGGTTACATAATCGATTATCATCGATCATAAATTTTAGACCTTTCTTTGCTTGGACGATCCCCTTTTCCACACACACACACACACACACACACACATATATATATATATATATATATATATATATATATATATATATATATATTGTGGGTAAGAAACCCTTAGTTGAAACTTATAGAGAGAGGTTGTTTTGACCTAATCTTACATCGTGGATGTGTTTATCATGGTCCAAATAGTAAGAATCGACCCTTGGATCATAGTTTTTTTATGTGAAAATTTGTTTTTTTAAGGTTTAAAATTTTGGTACAATGTAGGTTGTTGATTTTTCAACCCTTTTAAAATCTGACATATACATTAGAAAATGGTCTTACCTTTGAGCTGCACGTGCCTCCGTCAATAGGGCGTAAGAAGAACCGGTGCCAGAAAAAGGTTAGAAGCAAGACGAAACCGGAGGACAAAGGAAGAGAACAAAGGAGAACCGATTGGGAACGAGAATGAGGGAGAAGAGGCTTGCATTTTTTCAAGAGAGAAAAACGTGTTTCATGGCTGAAAACATACTATTTATACTAAAAAATTAGGTTACCCATTTTTCAGAAAACTCCAATTAATTTTCAAAAATTTCAAAATAGTACTTTTAAAAAATTTGTGTTTCACAGAAAGGACTCTTCTAAACCGAATAAAATACTAATTAAACACTTCTAAACTAATTAGACTAAGAAATAAAAAGTTCTAAACAAAACTAAATACTAAAAAACACACGAAAGAATTTAAAATATGTGATTTTTTCTTTATTATCAATTTAAAGCTGTTTCTCAAAAATGCTGATAAGAATGGGTTTTTAATGCGATTTTTCGATGGATCATGCATAAAATAGTATGAATGAAATAGAAAATATATGCATGATCAACACATTGTGGAGAAACGCCTGAGAAACTAATTTAACCGAGTAAGAATTTGTCCAGGCTATAAAGTGGGCAGACTTTGTAAGCCTATCCACTACCAAAAGGATAACTGATCATGCTTACATATTCGCATTTTATTCATCTTTATTTATGCATGATCCAGTAAAAAATTGCTTTAAAACCCTATTTTTATTGTTAGTTTTGAGAAACCGCTTTGAAATAGAAGTTATCGAAACACTGTGTATTTCAAAGCTTGACCTGCGTTTTTCAGTGTTTTATTTAGTTTAGGAATTTTGAAGTAGTGTTTTAATTAGTTTATAAGAGTTTAAGTAGAAGTTTTAATTAGTTTAGGAAGTTATGTTTCATGAAACACGTTTTTCAAAAGACCTCTTTTTGAAAATTATTGAAAATTATTTGGGCTTATTTTGAAAAACTTGTTTTAACCTAATAATTTATTTGTATGTTGAGAAGCAAGAGACGTTTTTCCAACATTGGAAAACATGCCTCTCTCTCTCTCTCTCTCTCTCTCTCTCTCTCTTTTCTCTCTCTCCCTTGCTCTCTCTCTTTCTTTTTGCCAATTTCTTTCTCTCCCTCTTCTCCTCCTTTTTTCTCTTTTTCTTCTTGCTTCGAACCCTTATCGTCGTCGACAACTGCTTCTTCTTCATCGGGGAGTGTAAACACTCCAAATTTTTCGCCTTCGCTCCTCTTGCCAGTACGACCCGCTCTCTAAATCCTTCAGGAAACCAGTAGGTCGGCATTTGAGCCAGGGCTATTCAGGGCCCGAATTTTGCCCCAAACTCAAATATTTCAGAATTCAATCTTCATTTTGGCTCAATTTCAATTATTAATCTTCATTCTCGAACAGGAATGTTCAATTCTTTATGTCTGTTAGGGGTCCAGGACTTCAAATTTCTCATCCAGAGTTTGCCTTTTGCATCTTATTTCATATCATTCATATCATTCCGCATCATTTCATGTCATTGCATTGTATGACATTTTCTAGATCCAACACTTTGGTCTTTCAAAATATCAAATCTAGATTCAGTTTTAAAACTTTTCTTTCAAAATAAATTTCAAATATCTGGGTTTTAAATCAACATTTTACCATTTACCAACCCCAAGATCTTATATTCCTTTATTCAAAATATTTTCTTTAGAAAGCGATCTGGATTCGTTTTAAACTCAATTTTTAATTGATTTCAATTCTCAGATAAGACCCATCTAGGTGGTGTCGCTTTTGGATTCCTTCATTTCATCCAAATTTCTCAAATTTCATAGTTTTAGTTGACTTAGGACTCTATCTTTTTACCTTTTTGAACCTTTTTTAAAAACCCATTTTGGTTTTAAATCAGAGACAGTCTTATCCCTAGTTCATTTCTTTCATTTTGGCCAAAATCTTAGAGTTTCAGTCGGACTAGGACTCTATCATAGAGTTTCAGTTGGATTAGGACTCTATCTCTCACTGATACTTTTACCTATTTTCAAGAAAATCTTTCATTTTGGCCCAAAATTTTAGAGTTTTAGTCGGATTAGCACTCTGTCTCGATTTTATCCTTTATTCATGTTCTTCACTTGTTTTCAAAAACCTTCTCTAACTTTCAAAAGACAAAAATTTTAGAGTTCAGTCAGACTAGGACTCTATCACAGAGTTTCAGTCAGATTAAGACTTTATCTTTCATCTTTATTTTCACGTGTTTTCAAGGAAACTTTTCAAAATCTTTCGAAAGAAGTCAAAATTTTAAAATTTTAGTTGGATTAGGACTCTGCTCCAGAATTTCAGTTGGATTAAGACTCTAACCCTGACTTCAATTTTGAGAAAATTTTTCAAAAATCTCTTCATTTATCTTTTCAGAAACCAAATTTTAAAGGTTTATGATTTTATCACAGAGTTTCAAAATTTTAGGACTTTGTCCCAAAGTTCTAGTCGGTTCAGAACTCTACTCTGATTTCCTCTTTTTACTTTTATTTCACTTATTTTTCGAAAACAGATTCAATTCTAAGAGTTTCAAAATTCTGAGACTCTATTATAGAGTCCCAGTTGATTAGGACTCTAACTTTGGTTTCGTCTTTTGTTCATTTTACTAACCTCTGGGAGGATCTTTCAAAATCTCTTTATTTGTCTTTCAAAAACCAAAAATTTAAGAGTTTCAAAATTTCAAGACTCTACTCTAGAATTTCAGGAATCTGTTTTCAAAACTTTTAATTTTCATCTGGTGATTTCAACTCTATTTCAAAACCCTAATGTGGGGCGCACACAGTTGGCGCCACATCTGGAAGAGTTTCGATCTATTCAGAACTCTGGTTAATTCGAAACCTTCAAGTTCAAAATAATCTCTAATTTTAACCTCTTTCTGAAAATCCTGTTTTTAACCCCTTTATTTTCAGGTCTTTAAAATCGTTTTCTGAAAAATCAAATGGAGCCCACAATAGGTGGCGCCATATTTGAGTTAATTTTAAGTGAATTAGGACTCAGTTATGATAGTAATTAGGGTTTTAGTTAAATTAGGAAGCTTTAGAAAAATCGCCCCCATGTGGTTTATCCAAATCAATTAAGAACAGTTTTTGAAAAACCAAACTCTTTAATTAAGAGTTCTACAATTTGTTATAAATAGGAGCACCTAGGGGGCGACCCCTCATCTTTTTCTCTTCTTCTCTTGCTCTCTCTATCCCTCTCTCTTTTCCAGCAACCTCTCCCTCCTCCATTGTTGTAGCTCCCCCAAGGTAAGATTTCCTCTAGTTTTTTTTTTTTTTTATTAATTTTTAATGCTTTAGTTGATATTTTAGCCATTGCTGCCCCTTGCATGTTGATTTCAAGCATGCTTTTCATTCAAGATCCATGAAATTGATTCAAGAAGGTAATCTAGTGCTGTGCGGAGATGATTTTCACGTTTTCAATCCGTTGAAAAAGTTTGGATTATCGTCTTTTATGTCTATGCCGAATAAAAGAGGAGATTCGATCCCTCTATGGATCAAATCTCTCTTTTAATGGCTAAATCAAATTTCAACCATGTTTTTCCAGATTTTTTTATTTATTTTACCATGTTAATATTTATTTTATTTGTTTAAGCATAAAATCATGATTTGTTACATTATTTATATTTTTTAATGATTTTTACATGCTTAAATTAGGTTTATTCATGTGCTTTATTGATAATATGTGTTCTTGATTTTAGGCATGCGGGAATGGCGTTATTTCATATTTGTTTTTCTATCATTAAATTCTTATTTTTTTAGGGTTAAGTCATGCATGTGTCAGTGATTTTCCATAAAAAATTTAGATTATTTTGAGTTCTGTAACTTTGCTAAAAAAATCAGAAACCAAACTCTAATTCTTGTACTGTGAAAACGCTATGTGGAATCGAGAACAACTTGTCGATGTGATATCTCTCTCATCGGAGATCTGATTGACGATCTGTAAGTTGCAGTGTGTTTGTTATAATGTCTAGTATATCCTGTGAAATATTTAGATTTTTCTATGGTTTTTTTATATTTTTCCCTTGTCAGAAATCAGAATCTGTTTCACAGTGACTGTTATACATTGTTTAAGCCCTGGTGCAACTTGCGTGAATCATATTTCCGTAACCGGAGATCCGATTGATGATCCGTAAGATGTCACGGATTCAACAGTATGTCTAGTTGTATCAGTGAGTTTTATAATTTTTAAACTTTTTTTGTTATTTTTATTTAGACCAAAATCAGAACTGTATTTTCTAGAGCCGTTACGTGTTCGCTGGAATCAAACGTATATTACCGGAATGATATCTCCCTGACCGAAGACGCTTTTTCTGATATGTAAAATGGAATATTTTTAATTACTTGTCTAGTTTCTCCATGTAAAATTTTACTATTTTTCATTATTGTTTGATGCCTGATTCGGGTCTAACACTGTGATAGGTACATGCCCGTGGGAAAAATTGCATATTTTTATGTTTTTTATTTATTTTTCATATCAAAATAATACTAAGTATATATTTTTTTTATTTTACTTTAATTTTAGGGTTATTAGAAGTATCAATGCTAATTTTTACAGATTTTGGAATTCATTTGATACATTATTTGGTTAAACCGTGAAAATAGGATGCCCGCGGAGTTCCGATTCAATTGAAATACGGGCAAAAATTGATATTTTTATGATATTCTAAATTTTTTATGAAAAGTTTTATATTTTTAGGGTTTGATCATGTTTATAATCATGATAGGGTGCTCCACACCCGATTTGGTATCGATTTGAATCTGTTTGATCCCTAAATTAAAAGTTTTACAAAAAACTTTTCTGAAAACCCTGATTGCAAAGCCATATTCTTGTTTTCAGGGGCATTTTGGTTATTTTTCTCAAAATTCTGAATTTTAAAGTTGTTTATTTTTATTATTTATTCAACTTTACATTATCTTTTATTATGTTTATCTAAGGAAAATATGGAAAAAGGCTTATATCCGGATAAATCTAACAATTTTTAGATATTGTTGGATAAATCTCGAACAACGGACATTCGTCCACTAACAAGTTTGCTAGTTTTGCAGGGACACTCAAGACTATATTTTCTTTATTTCAATTTATTATTGATGTAAATTGTAAACTTTGAAATAAGAATTTAATTTTCTACTTAGAATAGGGTTGCATTGCATAAAGTTTATTTTTTTTTATAATGTCAATGTGTGATGGATGATGATTCATGCATATTCCAATCCACCATGGTCTACATGAATGGCACATGCACTAGCTTCTAAGGAGTTGATAAACTTGGTGGGTGTGAACACTCCAAATTTTTCAAAATTTTCCTTGGCCCAATTTTCTGAGTAAATTAAGTCATTTCTCGCTCAAAACTCCAGTTTATTTTTCGTATTTACTGGAATCAAAATCCGTTTTCTATATTTGACTCAATTTTGGATTCGAATCCAGTTCAAAATCCAAATCCAAGCCCCGTTATCTCATTTTCAAAATTAAATTTTCAAAAATACCAAAAAAAAAATTCTGAAAGGCTCAGACAATCGAACTAATGTCCATTTGGATTCGGTGACCTATATTTCTCGGTTCGAGGTTCAAAAACTCAAATATTCCTTCAAAATCCGAATCCAAACCCATTGTTTGAGAAAATTTCAAAAGTTTCTCTCAGGAAATTTCTCTCTTTGTAAATATTTCTCAAAAATACCAAAATATTTGTAAAATCCCTCGTTTTGCCTAGATTTTAGAGTTTTATTCCAAAATAACAAAAAAATACAGAAAACAGCCATATATATATATATATATATATATATATATATATATATATATATATATATATATATATAGTCTAAACCCTTTTGAAAAATTGTTTTGCTGAAAACCTCCTTTTGAAAATAAACCATTGTTTTGAAAATTCCTAGAAAGGTGAAGGGACTCCCATTGAAAAAGCCCAACAGCTTCTTCCGGAGAGGCCACTATTGGGGATCAAAGGGCGGAGGATCCCTAATCGGCAGGATCCTCAGCCTCATCCATTGTTCCCTAACGGGCCCCTTCTCGATCTTTCCCTTTTTCTTTATAAAAAGAGGCATAGGGGAGAGATCGAGGATCATCGATCGCCATCCCGTAGTTCCTCTCATCCGGTCTCCACTCATCCACTTGACGATTTCCTTTGATTCGCTCTCGTCCCCAGCCTTCTTCTTCCATCAAGGTTTCCCTAGAAGAAGAAAAGTCCCATTTCTACTTCGGCAGCGCGTCTGAGGCTCTCTAACCCATTCCTTTGGAGTTTTCTTCAGAGAGCAAGTAGAGAACTCACTTAATTCTAGAGGTGGTAAGCCGCGATATTCTCCATCTTCCCAAAAGGTTGAGAAAGTTGATAGAAATGCTATTTCTCTTGATTAGATTAAGAAAATTTGTAAAAATTCCAAGTTATACTAATGAGAATCTTTATATTTCCAGCTTTTAGATAGAATGAATGAGCATTGTAAATATTATGAATTGCTTGTTTTCATATCATTTTACCTTTTATTCCAAAATTTCACGAATGGCAACACGAATGGCATGTGCACCATTTCATAAAAGGTGATTAAATCCTAAGTTGATGATTCACATCAATGTCCATAGTCAAGGTGTGAACAAAACTTATGGTTTTCATCTTTTATGAAAGAACATTGGATTCACACTGAATCCCTTTTAACAAAATCATCATATTTTTAATATATTCTTCCTTTATCATGGTTTAACTTAAAATTAACTCAAAAAGATATATCAATGGCCATAGTCAGGATATATTGAGAGTTAATTTCATTTTAAACTCTACAAAAGACACCAAAATGTATTTTATTCTTCACTTGAATTTAAATACGATTACTATATAATATATTCAATGACCATAGTCAGGGATGTATTATATTTTCAATCTTATTTCAATTCATTTAAAGAATGAAATATGCTTTTTCAAAATACATTTCAAAAATTCTTCAATTCATTTCATCATTTAGGATAGAATTACATCATATTTTCAAAAATTCTTTTTATTTCAAAATCCAAGTGATTTTTGAGATAATTCCTCAAAATATTTTCTTCACTTCTCAAATCAATCTTCCATTTCTATTTCAATTCATGTTTCTATCTCACTTCAAAATTCAAAATTCAATTTCAAAGTTCAATTTGACTTTAAAATTTTGAAATTCTCTTTTTATATTCAAAATTCAAATTCCAAGTTCAATTCAACTTTGGAATTCCAGATTCATTTTCAGGATTCAATTTCAAATTCAATTTAACATTTCAAATCAAATTTCAAAGTTCAATTTAACTTTGAAATTCCTGATTCATCTTCTGAATTCAAATTCAAACTTCAAAATCAAGCTTATTCTTTATCTTCAAAGTGCTATCTAAAGATTGAGTCTTGATTCTCAATTCAAAATCAAGGTTTTGAGATTGATTCTGAATCTCAAAATTCAATTTTTTGCTAAATTTTAAATTCAAATCTAGATTGCTAAAATCCAGATCCATCAACAAGTCCCATTTGGATTTTTTAAAATCCAATTCCATCTTGGAGTCTAGATTTGGAATCCAATTCTACCTTGGATTCACATTTCAAAATCCAATTCCATCCTGGATCCCAAACTTCAGATCCGATTCCATTTAGGATTTCAGATTTCGGATCCAGCTCCATTTTGGATCCCAGACTTCGGATCCAATTCTATTTAGGATTCCAGATTTCGGATTCAACTTCATTTTGGATCCCAGACTTCGGATCCAATCCCATTTGGGATTTCAGATTTTCGGATTCAACTCCATTTTCGATTCCAGACTTCGGATCCAAATTCATTTAGGATTCTAGATCCCAGATTCAATTCCATCTTAGATCCCAGACTTCGGATCCAATTCCATCTTGGATTCCAGATTTTTTCAAATCCAATTTTATTCCCAATTTCAGATTTCAAAACCAATTCCATTTTCAGATCCCATCTGGATTTCTTAAATCCAATTTTATTTTCAAATTCCATTTGGATTTCTTAAAATCCAAAATTCCATTCTGACTTCAAACTTTAAATCTGGAATTCAATTCCATTCCATCTCTACTTCGAAATCCATATTCAAAATTCAAAGTCCATTTTGACTTTGGAACTTCATTTTTTTCTATTTCAACTTCAAATCCCTCTTTTCTTTTTATTCTTCTTTAATTCAAGATTTATTTTTCAACTCTGATTATTTCAAAACTTAGAACTTCAAATATATTTTCTGATCTATCTCAAAGCTCTAAGTTAGATTCAACTTTCAAAGAAAAAAATATTTTCTTCACTCCATTATCATATTTATTTTAGAATCACTTGGAAAACCCAAATTTCTAAACTATTTTTTTCTCAAAAGAGTATGCATCCTTGCATTCGCACAAGCATGATTCTTTGTGTATTTTAGACTTTAGATAAATTCTTAGATAATGTTTTAGCAAAGCAAAAGGCATAAATTCGATCATTGGTTCGATTACCTCTGGTAAAGGCACCAGGAACGGTCAAACCTCGTATCGACGAGCGAATCCCGTCTCTCCATTTTTCCATAAATTTTTAAAACGGAGGCGAGTGATTTTCAAACATTTCTTTGGTCAAATGAGACCTTGCAAAAGAGTTCCTCTCTCTTCTTCCTTTTCTCTTCTCTTTTTCTCTCTTTTATTTCCCTTCAAAAAGGGAATAGAGGCTAGAAAGGCGAAGAGAAGGAAAAGAGGAACGAGAGGAAAAAATTTGCATGATCACAGAAGTTGGCGACCGTGATGGGACCCGTCTCTGTACGATCGAATTTTTGCATTTTGTTTTACTTTAATCTTATCTAAGTCTTTATTCTACAAATGTTAGCTTCATTTCCATGCAAACCTTAGGAGCCTACACTCTGTCCTAGCTGACATAATGCATATAAGATTTAAGTATGGTTTAGTAGGACCATATTGAGGAGATTTATCCATGTTCACTTAAACTTAGGTCTGAAATACAACCCTCCTCAATTCTAGGGATTGAATGCAAACAATGCATGCAAGTGTATGCTTCTCTTCATTTTAATTCTATCTCTTTAGGATTTGCATTAGAAACATCTGATTTCTTGCATGTTGAACATCTTTTCAAAAACATCCCTACCTATATTGTCCCGGTTTTCATGTTGTTGGGTTGTCTCACTGAACCATAGTTCGGGAGAGAGCCTCACAACTGGACCACTTATTTGGGTTAGCGCCCCCTACCACGTACCTAAGGGCCATAGTCCAAGGTATATCGGTGGGTGCTCAAGGATGTTGGGAAGCCATTACCTTAGAACCGAAGAAATATTTTTATGCCACGTACTTCGAGCTTCGGCTTGAGTATATCGGCGTACCTTGATTAGAATCAGATGATCTGAACCATAGAGTTAAGGTTAAGGTCCTACAGGCCATTTCAAAATATTGCATTTAGAGTCAGCCTTTAGGGAGTGTTGTTTGTGCATCCTTGTTCGTGCAACTGTAATTATGCGATGTTTTGTATTTCTTCTATATACATCAAACCTTTTCCAAACTCTGGCTATATTATTCAAAAACTTTCCCTTATTTTCAGAAACCTCAGGTGTATATTTTTTTCTTTACTTACATTCTTTTCTCTTTTAGATTAAATTTTTTTCAAAACCCTGTTAAATTCTTTTCTAAATACCCTCGATCTCTCAAAAAATTTCGAGGATTTGTATCCATTCATCCAATAGTCTATCTATAAGTCCTGCAGTCTATCTAATTCTCCTCACTCTTCTTTGCCCCAGTATCACTTCAATGGCGTCCAATTCCCCCGATGTTGTCTTTCTCAGAGATCATGTCTTCTGTCAAATAAAGGATGGATCCCCGGATCATCGGGTTATCCAGGCTCATCCCTTCTTCCCTCGATGATATTATTCTTGGTTTGCCACTGATGATGCATGAAATGTACATCATTTTAATATAATATTCATGCATTTTTATGTGATTTTAAGGTTTAGAACCCATGATTGGATGTATTTTGACATAAAGAAGTCTTGGTTCGAATTTCAATTAAATCAGAGTTAAATTGAGTGAGATATTGTAATTTTAGTGCTTGGACACGGATTTCACGGTAATTCTTATTAATATCCGACCCAAATAGATCATCGTGGGTCTTGGATCAGTTCTTAAAGATCCCAATCCAACTTACTTGTGATCCAAAACCCATTTATAAAATGTTTTCAGAAAACCCCCTTCAAAAGAGGCGCATAGCATTTCTTTTTATTTTAAACCTCTTTTTGAAATTGTGAAAACTTTTGCTTAAAGTTTAAATATGGAATTCTGAAAACCCTAGGATGTTTTTGCTTGGAGATTTGCGCCCAGCCAGAGCTCCTCCTCCTCCTCCATGCCATCCTCTACATGCCACCTCCATTGATGCTCCTTCGTCCATGACTTCTTATCATTCACGTTTTGCGTTCTCCACCATTTTCTTCCTCAGCATTGTGTTAATCATCTAACGTGTGCTGCTGTATTTTGTTGCAGGTTTGCAGATCAATGGTGGTGCTCTTCCCAGCTGGTGTGCCGTCTACACCTCTCGGAAAGGTCGGATCCTTCTCCTTCCGACTCTCTTCTCCATTGGGTGCAGCCCATTCACTTCCACCAATCGGCACCGTCGTTGAATGTATTTGTGCAACAACACACTGTCACGTGGATGTGCAACACAACAAACAAGAGCTTGGCAGCGAAATATCTTGGCATCAATCGCTCTTTCTACCCTCACCTTCGTCGGATCGCCCTTGAGGTAGGATCTTCTTCTCCCTCTTTCTTTTAGAAAATCGAGTCCACCTATAGTCGAGTCTCTTTAATCTCAAACCTTTCTTATTTTCTATTTTTTTTTACAGTAAAACCACAATCATTGTTTGGGTATTTCATGTGTTTGAATGTCGAGAATGGTCTTAGGTTAGACGTCACTCCCTTTCAATAGTCCTTTTTAGCCGATTTTAACGTTTTGTCTATTTGCATTTTCTGATTTTTCTGGGCATTCAGCAGGTTCTAAGTCTTTAGAATTGGAAGAATAAATCTTGATTTTGGAAAGAGAATAATTTAAAGCTGAGATAAAGGGGAAAGAAAGGAAACTTTCAAGGTTTAGAAGATGAACTTTGAACTTGGATTTAGGAAAAGAGATAAGATTGAAAGTGGAGTTGAATTAAAGATTTGAAATCAGGATGGATTTGAGAAATCCAAATGGTAAAAGATAGAAATGGATTTAGGAAGTTCAGATGAGGTCTGGAAGTTGATTTTGGATTTGAAATCTGGACTTGGGAATGTGATTAGATTCTAGATCCTAAAGTGGGATTGGATCTGAAGTCTAAGATCCAAAGTAGAATTGGATTCTGGATCCTAAAATGGATTTGGATCCAAAGTCTAAGATCCAAGGTAGAGATTTGGATTCTAGATCCTCAAGTGGATTTTGGATCTGGAGTCTGAGATCCAATATGGAGTTGGATTCTGGATCCTAAGATGGGTTTTGGATCTAAGGTCTGAGATCCAGGATAGAATTGGATTCTGGACCCTAAGATGGACTTGGATCTTGAAGCCTGAGATCCAAAAAGTGGAATTGGATTCTGGATCCTAAAAAAAATGGAGTGGATCTAAAGTCTGAGATCCAGAGTAGAATTGGGTTCGGGATCCTAGAATGGATCTTGGATCTATAGTCTGAGATCCAAAGAATGAAGATTTATACTTGGAAATCTAGATCCAAGTTGAGATTAGGATCTATCTTTGGACTTGGATTTTTTATTTGAGATTTTGATTTCTGAATATGAATTTCAAAGTCAAATTGGACTTTGAATTTGAAAACTTGAACTTTGGAATTTAAAAGATGAATCAAGAATCTCAAAGTAAAATTGAAATTTGAATCTTGATTGGAGTTTTGAAAAATGAATTTGGAACTTTTGAATTTGAATATAAAATGAATTTGAAATCTCAAAGTTAATTTGAACTTTGAGAAAAAAATGAAATAGAATTTAAAAATGAAAGGATGAATTGGATTTTATAAGAATTGAGGATTGATTGAAGAAGATATTCACATCACTTGGAGTTTTGAAAAAAGAAATTTTTGAAAATATGATGCAGTTCTATCCTAAATGATGAATGAATTTTAAATTTTGAAATTGGATTTTGAAAATCGTATTTCATTCTTTACATGAATTGAAATAAGATTGAAAATATAATACATCCTTGACTATGGTCATTGAATGTATTATATAATAATCTATATTTAAATTCAGGTGAAGAATAAAACATATTTTTGTGCTTTTATTGAGTTTAAAATGAAATTAACTCTCAATATACCCTGACTATGGCCATTGGTATATATATTAAGTTAATTTTAAGTTAAACCCTAATAAAAGAAAGAAATATTTGAAAATATGATGATTTTGAAAAGGATCCAGTGTGGATCCAGTGTTATTTTATAAAAGATAAAAATTCTAAGTTTTGTTTACATCCTGACTATGGCCATTGATATAAATCATCAACTTAGGATTAATTTACCTCTTACAAAATGGTGCACGTGCCATTTGTGTTCCCATTTGTGAGATTTTAGAAAATAAAGGTGAAAAGCATGAAAATAAGCAATTTACAATGCTCATTCATTCTATCTAAAACTGGAAACATAAATTCTCATTTAAAATCTAACTATTACAACATATAAAATCGAATTCACAACTCCAAGTAATGATATTTTCCATATATTCCCTGCAAAACAATTGATTAGTATGAAAAGACGAGAGAGATTGCACATATTATATGGATGTTAATGATAACATGCTCATATACCAAGACATACATGATGGAAACATGAGAAATGATATTAAACATATATATATATATATATGTATATCTATATGCATATAGGTATAGATATATATGAACATTCATATATATATATATATATATATATATATATATATACATATATATATATGTATGCACATATATTTATAGGTGGAAATGTTAAATGTGAAGGGACTGTGGTTTTGATGAAGGATGATAGGTGTCAGGTGTTTCAGCAAGTAGGTGCTTTGTGAAGTGGTGTTGTGTAATGAAGGTGAGAGGTGCTAATGTGAGTGACTGATATACTAAACACAAAATGCTGTATAAGTCATGATATGCTGCCACTGGTTTAGATGAGAGTATGGAATATACGTGGAATTGCAAAATATGGGAGGGGGGTATATGAGAGGTAAATGGAAGTGCAGAGTACTACAACATGCTGAAGGTGACTAGTACTTCTATTAACGCCCCTAAGGAAATCACAGCAGAGTCTAAGTATTGCTGCAAATGTCAGAACACAACAATGCACTGCTATATGTTTTGCAGAAAATTACAGCAGATGATGTACAAGTGGGTATATTGCAATCGTGATGTGTATTGCAACAGTGAATCAGCAATTACAGTTGGGTGTAAATGCTACTGAAGGTGATGGTGTTGACATATCGGGGGAGGTGAAATGGTGCTGTATGTGAAGGTGCGATAACTTGAAGTGCAGTGGGGATATCAGCATCACCATGGGATGAAGATTGTGTTACCATGTGTGAGTTGCAGCAACATGGTATGGAAAGATGAGATGGGACAGTAAACGATATACTGTTGATGCAACAGATGATGACTGGAAGTTGGAGTTGGTTGGGATGATTTCCTACCAACCAGCTCCGACAACATTGTTGTAGAAGTAAAGATGGTACAGGTGATAGTATTTGCTGCATGGCCATTCTAACATTGCTGTTAGCAATGACTTGTATTGGGACGGTGGCCAGATGGTGGAGGCTGTACACAGGTGACGTTATAGTACCACTTGCAGGAAAAACATGCAGTGATACTGTAAGTTGTAAGGAGGGCTGGAGGTGGTGGATGTGTTGGGTTTTGTTCAGGGAATGTCAAGGGTGTTGGTTCAATAAAGAAGAGTATAACAGGGTGCAGGTGAATATAGTTGGAAGCCTATGGGAAAGGCATGACAATGATGGCAGAATTTAGGTATTTAGAACTGGTGGTGAAGGAAGATGAGATCTTGAGGAAGTACAGAAACACACAGGTGAAAACTATGGTATGGTGAGTATGTGCTGGGTGGCGTGACAAGGAATAGAATAGGTATAGTAGCTGTGTAGGATGGGCTGTAAGGGTGGAGCTATTGGAAATGTGCAGGGTCGGTGCACAATGGCAGTGTAGGATAGGTATAGCAGTGGCATGTTACCATTGTTGCTAACATTTGGAAGTGGTAGATATGTGAGAGTATAGTTAGAAGCCACAGAGACAATATTCAATACTACCTTGAGGAATGAAGGTGATGGATCAATACAGGGAGTCATAGCAATGAGCTATGAAGGTTGTGCTAAAAAAAAAAATGGGAAAGGTGTATTGATGATGGGATGAATGTAGATGAAAGGTACTGTAAAATGGTTATGCAAACTGAGAGGGGGAGAAGATAGAAAATGAGTATGAATGGAGGGACCGTAATGTTGTACATTTACAGATGAAGAGATGAGATGCGCCTAGCGGTACTCAAAATCCAAAGATTCTATGTATCCATCTATGTGATTCAAACATGGTCACTAATTTTGGGAAATCAATCATATATATATATATATATATGCAATGACATTGGCAGAATTCCAAATTTCTTCTAAACCGAACAAGATTGAGTCATTTCTCTGCAACTTTTTGATGGAAGTCTCTTGCTTTGTTCAAATTCCTTGGAAGAAGCATATTGAGGCCAATCCTCTGATAGTTGCTGAGGCATTTAGGAAAACTTCCCTTAATTGTTTTCAAGTAATCCACTTAAATAAGCATTCCCTTCTCTATCCACCCTGATGCATTTCAAACTGTACAACCCCTCTGGAAAGTCAAAACATGGTTAGTATGACCAATGAAGTGTTCTTATTCCAAGGTTAATAACTAGATAATATATATATGTACACATAATGCGTCATTTCGACTTTTCTTATTATATTCTAAGTGTTTCAACGAGACTCATTGTTGACATTTTACCATCAAAGGCAAAAAAATAAATAAAAAATAAATAAAAAATAAAATCCTTCCCTTGCTTCAGGAGTGACGACATCCAAGAAGCTTGCAGTATCTTACAGAGAATCCACAAGACCCTGATGTTCATAGAATAGATTTTTGGATCTGGACAGGAGTGCATTTATAAATTTTATTTCACAAGCAGATCCCATTTTAGAGGATAACAGGATAGAGTAGCCTATTGTCTATCAATACTTTGCAAAAACTGATTTAAAATCGTGGGCTAGTATTATGCTGACACTAAACAAATCAAATCTTAACACACAAACGAACATTACCTGCACAGGGATATTAATGAGATGCAACAGAAGATGTAGTAGCATATCTATGGTTACTGTGGGGATTAGGAGATGGAGATGAAGATGAAGACTGAATCAGTTTCCTAATGAGTCAAAACTAACCATCCTTAGATTGGCCAGACAAGACCTTGGTGCGTTTAAAAAAAAATAAAAATAAAAATAAAAATAAAATGGACGTTAAACAGGGAGACACTGAATAAAGATGGAAAAATAGGGATTCGATAGGTTAAATGGATACAACAATTCCCTAACGATCGGATGAACTAAAAATGCATAATAATATAACATTTTAACAAAAGGTTGCAGAAGTGTAAGAGAAGGTGCATTCCCCGATCTTGACACTGAAGAAGTGATTGAGAAGAATAGATGAACGATACAGTTGAATCGTTATTTACAACATCATAACTCCAGATCGCAAATCAAAGGGGAAAATTACATGCCGATTACATAAAAAAAAATGAAATAAATATATAGACACAGGATGAAAACACATCATTCACTCAATGATGAAATTCACGATGGAAATCGATGCTTAATCAAATAAAGAAAAAAAGGAAAAAGTAAGAAAAAAAGAAAAAAAATACTGATAATAAGAAAAAGAAGAAAATGAAACCAGTAAAATGCCTTGCTAACCTTTTTTTGTCAAACTTAGCAAGACCCCGTTAATGGCATTCAACTCTGATCCTGGCATCCAGACAGGCTCGTCAAAGGATGCTTTACCAGAGATCAAAAAGTGGATGACGGAAATGTGACCAAACACCAGGAATTACCATGCTTCAAAACAAAGAAAATGGGAATCGAAAGCCAAACAGAGGCAGAAATCAAGCAATGAAAGCAAAGAGCAAGACAAACAACAGTTATAACCGAATAGAAATCATAATCAGACTGAAATAATTAAGGAACAAGAAATCGAACATGAATCAGCAATCAGATTAAAACATAAATAAAATAAAATAGGAAAACCAGAGAGATTCAAAAATAAATTGCAAAAGGGAGAAGAAAGAAAAAAAAAATGTCAGAATGGAGACATTCCTATTAATTTTGCACGTATATGGGCTGATCTTGCTATAGGCAAGTCATCCCTAACTAGGTGCTTGGATGAAAAGAATGGAAGAAATCAGGAACAACAAAGGAAATAATAGAAGAGTAAGGGAGCTTACCGTAGCCGGCTTCAATTTAGAGAAAGAGGATTCAATTCCTATCGGTCGCTACAGGATGAGGTCGACCTCCTTCTTCAATCGATTGAAAAGAAAAGGACAGACGAAAGAGGAAAAGGATGATTGTCAGAGAGAAGGCAAATGACGAGGTATGAGATGGATAATGGATGCCCCATCGGGGAGATGCGCCTCCTGTTTTATAACAGGACGCCGTTAGGTTTCTTTTAAAGGAGGTCCCCCTTAATTCAATTTTTTTCAAAAAGCTGGCCCTTCATGTTTTTCAAAATTTCAAAACAGAGGTTCTCTCGCCCTCTTTTTCAAAAGGGGTGTTTAAAGGCTAATTTTTCTCGATTTTCTTTTCTATTTTTGAAATTTTTAGTCTTTTTCTTTGCATTTTCTATTTTTTTTGATGTTTTTGATATAAAATTTTGAAAACTAAAGGGTTTTCTTCATTTGGCAAAAATTTAAAAATATCTATCAAAGAAGTGTTTTATGAGAATTTGGGTTTATCTTTTGGGGAAATCTCTTAAGAAAATGAGTTCGGACTCGAGTTTTGAGAAAATGTTCGAGTTTTGAAAACTCGTATCGTGAAATACAACGCGATGGATCCGAACAGATGCCGGATGGACTGTCTGAGCTATTTAAAAACTATTTTTGGTATTTTCTGTAATTTTAATTTAAAATTTGGACAATGAGACTCGGATTTGGATCTGGACAATGGATCCAGATCCGAAATCAATTTAAACATATAAAATGAATTTAATTTCAGTAAAACTTGAGAAATGAACTGGAATTTATATTCAAAAGTGGCTTAATTTCTCATAAAATGATATCAAGGGCAAAAAGGGAATATTTAAAAGATTTTAAAAAATTTGGGGTGTTCACAATAGAATATAGCCATTTCAAGAAATGATTTTAGACATTGATGCTACTATTGATAATTTAATAATACACAGGTTGCGTTTTGGGTGAACAGGGAGATGGGAAATGGAAAAACGTGAAAACAAGAAAAAACAAAAATGAAAGGGGAAAAAGAGGAAAAATGACATCGATTATGATGTTGCCTACCGTGAATCAAAGGAAATAATATCTCCAGGAAGGTTATTACTGCAACTAATCTCACAGATGGGATGATGGCTGGATCTTCTGATGATGATCTGAAGAAAAGGCAGATGATGAAAACGTTGGCTTGAGTTTCCTCTGCTGGTGGGCTGAAGGAGATGCAGCCACCTGCTATATCCCTTGCAGCTAGGCTGAAGTAGAGGATGGTCACGTTGGCTCTCCTGCGTCTGGGCTGAAGTAGAGGATGGTCACGTTGGCTCTCCTGCGGATGGGCTGAAGAAGGATAAGAAGCAACTGCTTCACAAGATGGGATGAAGGTTCCTGCGAAAAACCAAAAAGACAAGAGAAATCAAATCCTTCCCCTTTCTTGATCAATGGTTGGGTCTTTTAAAGACCTTCAACCTCTTTCTAAAGGAAAATTCACAGTTTTCTGTTTTGAATTTCCGTTATGGTTTTTGAAAGTTTTGAAAATGTAAATTTTAATAGGTTTTGAAAATTCGCCGTTTTCAAAAGGGGCGCATCCTATGTTTTTCAAAAATTTCATTTCATTTACCTAAGTTTTAGGTAAAATGAAATTTATTTATTGTATATTTTTTTTTAGGGAAGTTCGGCTGTGCCATGTAAGGCTGCTTCCTTTTAAAAAAAAAAAATCTTATGCAAGCAAATAAATAAAAAGAGATAAAAATGATTAGTGAAATATGAGAGGCTTTTATGGAAATGCCACCTCAACCCACTTTTAAAATCCTTTTGAAAAATAAAGTTTTATTTTGTTTTGGCAAATCTTTTATTTTCAATTGGGGTGCCACATGTGTGTGGGCCCACTAACTAAAAAATAAATAAATAAATAAACAAATAACATTAAGAAATTAAAAAGAAGAATTTGCAAATTGGTGCGATCTTCGGGTGGGTCCCGCTTGAAAATAAGAAACTTACCTGGGAATCTGAGTATGATGCTAGTTCAAAGGCGGGTCCTGCTCCATTTATTTGAAAATAAAAGCAGAAGAAATAACTTCTTCTTTTTTTTTGGAATTTTTATAATACGAGATAAAACTTTGTTTGTTTTCAAGAATTTGGAAAAAAATTGGTTTTTCAGGGCAAAAATATGGATAAAGAAAATACAGAAATTTTGTAAAGAGATTTAAAATCTTTTTGTAAAAAGTTTTGAGATAAAATCTTTAAAATCAATATCCAAATATCCAGATTATTTTCCTGAGAAAAACTTTTGTAATTAAAAAGTCCTAGGGGTAAAAGAGAAATATTGACAATTTTGAAAACTCAGGTTTTTGAAATCAATTTTGAAAAGAGTTAAAACTCGAATCTGGATTGAGAATTTTTGAAATCGAGAGTTTCTGGACCTTGAAATGACATGTTGTGCAGTGAAATGGTATGAAATGTTCATGCAATGCTATGCAAAGACATGTTCTATGAAATGTCATTATGAATTTAGAATTAGAAATTCTAACTTCTTGTCAGGAATAGGATTTTGAAAATTTGCAGTTTGAAGATGTCTCTGAACCTAAATATAGAAATTTTGAGGCTCAAGAGTGGAATTTAGGACTTTCTACAAGGTTCAATCTCAGAAAATAACCATTTTGCCCTTCATTGCTTTCGGAGAACTGAAATGCGATAATTGGTGGAGATGTCAAGAAGGTGAGTGAAAATTTGGGGTGTTTACAGTTCTAATTTTGGATTTAAAAAAAAAGCCCAAATGGGACTTTTGAAGATAGGTCTGGGTTTTGAAAAACCCCGATTAAATTTAAAACTTTAGAAAAGAATCGAATTTTGAGAATCAAAATTAATCTCAAAACTTTGATTTTGAATTTGAGAATCAAGACTCAATGAGAAGTAAATGATGAACTTGATTTAAAACTTGAGTTTTGAAATCAGAAGATGAATCAGAAATTTCAAAGTTAAATTGAACTTTGAATTTGGATTTTGAGATGTTGATTTGAATTTTGAAATTGAATCCTAAAAGTGAATTTTGGAATTTCAAAGTCAAATTGAACTTTGAAATTTGATTTGAATGAGAATTTTGAATATAAAATAAACTTGAAATTTCAAAGTCAAATTGGACTTTGAAATTGGTTTTTGAACTTTTGAAATGAGATAGAACTGATGAGTTGAAATAGAATTTTTGAAGAAAAAAGATATTCAGGATCACTTGTATTTTGAAAAAGAATTTTGAAAATATGATGCAATTCTATCCTAAATGATGAATGAATCTAAAGAATTTAAAATTGGATTTTGAAAAAAAATATATTTCATTCTTTAAATGAATTAAAATAAGATTGAAGATATAATACATCCCTGACTATGGTCATTGAAGGTATTACATAATAATCATATTTAGATTCAGGTGAAGAATAAAATACATTTGGTGCTTTTATAGAGTTTAAAATGAAATTAACTCTCAATATATCCTGACTATGGCCATTGATATATATTTTGAATTAATTTTAAATTAAAGTCTAATAAAGGAAGAAAATATTTGAAAATATGATGATTTTTGAAAAGGATCTAGTGTGGATCCAGTATTATTCCATAAAAGATAAGAATCCTAAGCATTGTCCACATTTTGACTATGGCCATCAATGTGGGTCATATGCTTAGGATTAATTACCTTTTATTAGAATGGTGCACGTGCCATTCGTGTTTTCATCCGTGAATTTTTGAGAAATAAAAGGAAAACAAGTGATATTTATATGCTCATTCATTCTAATCTAATACAAGAAATGAAAATTTCTCATTAATACATAGCTATTACAACTTAAATTGGCTTTGAATTCAAAAATGTCAAAATCCTAAGCTAGAAATGAATGTTTACATTTTCCTGCAAAACAGAGTGAGTTAGCATGAAGCAAAATATCATCATGGAAGGAATTTTAAAGGGTCAAATTGGAACTAAAATGAATGTATTAATGAGAGGAGACATATGTGACATGCTGAGCATATGAATTCAAAGTATACATGATATATATTGGGTTAGTAAAAAAAATAAAAAAAAATGGCATATTGCAAAGCACATGTGATGCCTTAGCGATATCATAACATATGTATAAAGTGATGACTGAATCGGATGCAAAGATGCTGACGAAGACACGCTGTCACATCTAAGGCAGGTGGAATGATGTGGCTGGTTTGCAATATGGGGAATCTGTGTTGTTTAAGCATGGTCCCCAATCCCTCAAATAACAAGGCTGAGATGAGTTGGAACTAATGGGGCATGTGAGCACTAAAAATGCTTTTTAACAGGGTATGCAGGTGGTGATTGTAGCAGGTGGCAGCAAGAGGGGAAATTTATGCTGATGGTGAGATATGTGAGGGTGTTGAATGCTGGAAGTAAAACAGAGGAGGCCGATGTTGCAAGAATGAGGTGGCTGAGGACATGTGCAAAGCCGGGCTAATGCACAGGGATGGAGGGTGTAATGCTATAGGTTGCAACAGGGTGAATGTTGCAGAAATGTGGTGCTGTGAAGGTGCTTTTAGTGAAATGCAAGAAGTGTATATAGTGAAAGGTGTTGTGTAATAGGTGTAAAAGGGGGGATATGGCCACACAACGAGTGGCTGTTGTGCGATGGTGGATGTATGGTGAGGCTGTGACGTGATGAAGTAAGAGGCAGTGAATACGATATGGTGAAATGTGGGTGGGGGGAGCATGAAGTAGACAACTGTTGTGTGCTGAACTGTCATGAAGTTAAGGATATAAAGTTAAAGGGGATACCAGCCACAGAGGGTGGCCATGGTGCTGCCGGCAGGAGCAACACTTGGATTGCTGGGAGTGTAAAGTACAGTGGAGTGGAGATTGGTGTGATTGCAGCAATGAGGGAAAAGGACAATGGTAAATGTAATGGGGATAAGGTGTGCTCATGTGCAAAAGGGACTACAGCAATGCTCAACATTGCTGTAGGTGGTGAATAAAATGAACACAACAGTGCCTTGGCACTGTTGTAAGTATAGAAGAAGGCTACAACAGTGCCAAGCAACTGTTGTAGGTGGTGGTGAAACGTGATCGTTGTGTAAGTGAGTATGAGATAACAGGTGATATGCCAAAAAAAAAGGAAATTTTATGGCAAATTGTTGTGAAATGGAGATTCATGATTATGGTTTCTCTATATTGCAGCAAAGGCAAGCTATACTTCTTTTCCCTGTTCCTTTCAGGTCCAAGAGGGATGAATCGAAGTTGAATCCTGAGCTTACGATGTTGATAAGAGCAGTTACTAAGACCTCTTTCAGCTTCATGGGTAATGAACATATCTAACTTTATTAACCCACCACTAACACCCTCTGGGCCACCCAAATCTCAAATTTCCAGAAAATGTATCAAAATAAAATGAAGTTAGACAACGATATCCTAAAGATGGAGAATCTAATCTCTAATGATTAAAATTTTGCAGAAAATGAAACTGATAATCTCTCCATTTTAAGAACATCAATGTCACAATTACAAGGCAAGAATAAGCTATAAGCAACCCAATAAATCATGATAAACATATATAGATTAAATGGTTTTCTAATAAATCATGACAAACATATATAGAATAAATGGTTTTCAATGGCATGTACGTGAATAAACAATTCTATAGAACCCAAAAAAAAAATTAATTCAAGAAGGAAAGCATACCTGTGAGTGCTACTTCTGCCCTGTGAATACCAAATCACCGTGCTATTCCAAGTCTAAAACAACTCAACATGGTCAATATATAATATCTTGGCCATAATCTATCCGTTTGGTGCAGAATGGTTGAATGTGTTTGTTATATACTATCATTGTATAGATTTAATAATAAAATCCACGGAATTACATGGTCTTGTTAACCATCTCAATGATATCATATTGTTGATTCTGATATATTCAGAAAGCCTTCTGAATCAAGGTGTGAGGCATCTGCATAAGGGCTATTGACAAACCAGAAACAACAGTTTGAATAAACTATTGAGATACAGATGGTGAGACGACACAACATAATGGATACTTAACAAAGAATGCACGACGACAAATGCGAAAACAACGAATGGTATATATGCCAACATTACACGAATGAGAGTCAGTAGGATCTATTTACAGTACAAAGGTCCGATCTAAGTATGAAATGAAAAGAAGGTGAAAGAGTACAGAAATGACAAACAGGGAAATGAAATATATATGTTCAAATGAATTTATTGTTGGGTATCAATTTAAGATAAATGATACGCTGCAATCACGAGCGAGATTTAAAACAGAGAAAATAAAATATTGAATGGATGCAATGAACAATAAAAGGAAAAATGAAGGTGGATGAGAATCGATGAGACCAAAATGTGAATGCAAGTTAAACCATAAACGTTGATCAAGGGTTATTTATAGGATTTAAAGCTAAGCATTTGAAATGCTAAAAGGAAGGAAACAGAACGAATGTCGGAACCATATATTCCATTATTGTCGCAAGTGATAGGTCGGTCCTGCGAAGAGCAGGTCGATCCTACCACGGCTGCCCCCCCCCCCAAAAAAAAAACAAGATCGATGCAGAATCATATTATAAGAAAACTTCCACAGAAAATTAAAGAGGGGAGAGGGAGATGAGACAGTAATATGATAAAGGAGCATGATGCATTCATGAAGCATACCAGAAAATTTAAACAAAATGTAAAAAGAAAATAAGATCAATACATTAAAATAGAGAACAAAAATGTAGCCTCAAATACCATGAGTATTGGAATAGAGGCACGGTTGCTGTGGCGATATGTACCGCCGAGACTGCGATAGGCAGGTCGACGGTACAAGAGTGCCTTCGGTGGATAATGAAGGTAAAAAAAAAAAAAGGAAAAATGAATTGTGCAGAATCAAGAAAATGTGATAAAGAAATTAGAAGGGAGAATGAAGTAGAGGAAAGGGAGAGGAGCTGAACTGCTTACCTTTTTGCTGCTATTACTGGGATTGAAAACCCTTCAATCGATCAAAGGGAAAAACTCCAGGCGAGAGGCAAAGACGCAGAAGATGAAAAGGAAAACGGCTTCTTGCGGAGGAAGTGATTTGGGGAAGGATCATTCTGCAGTGCCTTGCAGAGGAGAAAAGCCTCAGGAAAGGGAAGAGCGAGTGAGATGGGCGATGGGTGATCTGAGTAACGGAGAGTTGTGGATGATCCTCGACACCCCTGCGCCTCCTGTTATATAACAGGAGGCCGTTACGCCTTTTACAAGTGAAGTCCATGACTTTTAAGAAAATTCGAGGATGAGTTTTTCTAAAAATAGTCTTTTTCAAAAGAGTGATTTCTTTATAAAGTTTTTCAGAAAAAGGGGCTAAGCTAATATTTTTTTATTTTGATTTTTTTGTTCTTTTTCTTTATATTTTCCTCATCATCATTTTTTTTTGTATTTTTGACATAACATATAAAAAAAACTTTAAAACTAAGAGATTTAAAACTATTTTTTTTGGATTTTTGAGAAATATTTACAAAGAAAGGGGTTTTCTGAGAATTTGGGTTTGATTTCTTCAAAAAAATTGAGTTTGGATCCAGGTTTTTGAGGAAATATTCGAGTTTTTAACCTCAAATCAAGAAATATAAAGCAGTGAATCCAAACGGATGCCGGATGAACTGTTTGAGCCATTGAAAAACTATTTTTGGTATTTTTATAATTTTTAAATTGAAAATTTGGACAATGGGGCTCAGATTTGGATTTTAAACACTGGGTTTGGCTCCAAGACCGAGTCAGATGAAAAATGGAGTTTTAATCCAGAAAATCCGAAGAATAACTGAAATTTGGATTAATATTGTTTCAATTTTTCTCAGAAGATGGGGCCCCGGGGGCAAAGAGGGAATATTTACAAAATTTTGAAAAAATTGGGGTGTTCACAGATGCCCCTCTTTGCTACTAAGCTGATTGAAAGTCGAGCTTAGTGGCAAAGATAACACTCCAAATTTTGAAAATGCCCCAGTCAACAGATCTGAACTGGATGTGGAAGAATTATTTTGAAAATATGGCTTCTGAGGCTTAATACCTTACCCTGAATGGCTTTGGGAAGACGAAATCCTTAAAAATGGCATGACTGGATAACAGAAATGAGGAAATCGTGATGGGACTTTTGGGTGAAGGTCCCGAAATGGTGAAAAATCAGAATTTTGATCAAGTCTCATGGGTGAGACAAGATCAACTTTTGGAATAACTCAGGTTTAACCCTTAAGCTGGATGGGATGAAGATATGTTCAGATAATTTGGATGGGGAAAGGAATATATGAGGACCTTGATGGGACATTTTTGAAAAATGCCTCGTGAGATGAAGCTCAAGTAGAATCCTATCCTGGATGGATATACAAAGCATGGATTCCTCGATGGGAAGAACCATGATGGGACTGGAAGAAAACACCTCGTCAAAATGAGGAACCTTGTCGGAATGAGACTCAGGTTTAACCCTAACCTGAAAAAGGAAGATACCTCGAGGAGCGAGGTTCAGACTTAACACTTAACCTGAAGGGGACGGCCAAATGGAATCCTTGAATGAAGAAACCATGATGGGACCTTCAGACTTTGGACGAACAAATCCGAAAGGGGTTTGTGAAAGGAGGAAAATGGGGTTCCCTAAAGCCTGAAAAAGGGATGATCTTGGGCATCTCATTGCTGAGACTAAATCAGCTTTTGAAATCGATGACCTCTCGCAGAAAGTACATGTTTGACCCTTAACCTGAGCGGGTATGACCATACAGAATTCTCGAATGAAGAAACCGTGATGGGACAGGAAGAGATACCTCTCCTGAATGAGGCAACTCTTCTGGAAGAAAAAAACACGCTAGGTTGCATAAAAAATAGATATTGAATATTTATTTCATTCTTGCAATAGCTAGAAAATTTTGCCAATAAGATAAAATTATAGTTGACTCAAACGCTTGAAAATATGTAGGTATGTGAAAAAGACATTCCCTCTTTTACCTAGAGTATTTCCTCCAACGAGGTTAACTTCTCGGTCTTTAAGAGTCAAATTCAAATTTTTAACACTGATGATTTTCTTCAAGGAAGCTATCGATTTTCCTGATATGAGAGGAGAAAAAATATTCTCAATTTCATAAAAGCAAGTACTGAAGAGATATTGATAAAAGAATTTCGCACAAGAAAAGATGATTTCTGGCAATTTTGACAGTTTGATATCTGGGTATTTTCCCATGATAATCTTTTTGCACTCTTCTTGAGTCATTGAACTTTCTCAGGTTTTTAACATCATCCTTTATTTTGGAGATGTCTTGGCTTTTCTCTCTTTTTCAGGGAAGGGTACGTCATAAACTCCTTCATCTTGGAGATGCTCTGATCCTTCTTTTTCTCAGGGATTATACTGGCGATATTGGCTTATTGGTCAAAAGTCTCTTGATGATAGCAATAATCAAATATCTTTTAGGGTTTGTCGGGAAGTTCAGCGTAGTCGTCTTCATCTTGACGATGATCCAAACGTTCCCTGGAAGGGTCCGTCACAAACTCCTTCATCTCGAAGATGATCCAAATCTTCTTTGGCCCCGGGGGTCTAGCTCGCATATTCGTCTTCATCTTGGCGACAATTGAGAGATCCTTTTTGCGGATATTTGATTGCAACTAAAAGTGAATGAGGAGATATGGATTGAGTGGATTCTTTTTATTGCTTGGGATATTTCCACTGCCTGATTGCCAGAAAATCAACTTTAAACATGCGCCATAGCCGTGATCAATATCGATTCGCTTCTGGCTTTTCAACATCATTGAATATTTCTTTCGCTAATCATACCAAGGATGTTTCTTACATCCTTTTGGTTGATCAACAGAGAAAAGATCTGAATTTTATCCCTTTTCGCAAAAAAGTTTCACCCTTTTAGAAAGAATACTAGAGGTAATATGAGATGATTCTTCTGTGCGATAAAATATTGGGATCAACACATTTTTAGCAGATTGGCAAAGTTTTTTAGAATCCTTTTGTAAAATAATCACTCAATATAGATTTTGATGAGACCTTTAGCTGAAATTTAGAGGAATGGTGTAAAAATCAGACTTTGAAAATCTTGACTAGTGGAAGACACTAGATTTGGAAATCCAGGCCAGTTATCAGAAACTGTATTTTGATAATCCCAAACAGTGAAAAATACTGGGTTTTGATAATCCCGACCAGTTATGAGAAACTGAATTTTGATAATCCCGACCAGTTATGAGAAATTGGATTTCGATATCCCGACCAGTTATGAGAAACTAGATTTTGATAATCCCGACCAGTGAAAACACTGGATTTTGAAATCCCGACCAGTTATGAAAGATGAATTTTGAAATCCTGACCAGTGAAAAATACTGGATTTTGAAATCTCGACTAGTGAAAAATACTGGATTTTGATAATCCCGACCAGTTATGAGAAACTAGATTTGAAATCCTGACCAGTTATGAGAAACTAGATTTTGAAAATCCTGACCAGTGAAAAATACTGGATTTTGATAATCCTGACCAGTTATGAGAAACTGGATTTTTGATAATCCCGACCTGTGAAAAATACTAGATTTGATAATTCCGACCAGTGAAAGATACTGGATTTCATAATCCCGATCAGTTATGAGTAATTGGATTTGAAATCTCGACCAGTGAAAACACTGGATTTGAAAATCTCGACCGACCAGTGAAAAATACTGGATTTTGAAATCTTGACCAGTGAAAAATACTGGATTTGAAATCTCGACCAGTGAAAAATAATGGATTTGAAATCCCGACCAGTTTATGAAAAACTGGATTTTGGTAATCCCGACCAGTGAAAAACACTAGATTTGAAATCTCGACCAGTTATGAGAAGCTGGATTTTGATATTCCCGACTAGTGAAAAATACTAGATTTTGATAATCCCGACCAGTGAAACATACTGGATTTGATAATCCCGAGCAGTGAAACATAGTGGATTTTGAAATCCCCACCAGTGAAAAATACTGGATTTGAAATCTCGACCAGTTATGAGAAACGAGATTTTGATAATCCCGACTAGTGAAAAATACTGGATTTTGATAATCCCGACCAGTGAAACATACTGGATTTGATAATCTCGACCAGTGAAACATACTAGATTTTAAAATCCCGACCAGTGAAAAATACTGGATTTGATAATCCCGACCAGTGAAACATACTGGATTTGATAATCCCGACTAGTGAAAAATACTGGATTTGATAATCCCGACCAGTGAAACATATTGGATTTGATAATCCCGACCAGTGAAACATACTGGATTTTGAAATCCCGACCAGTGAAAAATACTGGATTTGATAATCCCGACCAGTAAAACATACTGGATTTTGATTTGAAAAGGTTTTATCTGAAGGTTTGAAAATGATTGAAATTGAGTGATTACAACCCGAGGGTTGAGAAAATGATAAAGTTTTGAGAATATTACAACCCAAAGGTTAGGAACTGATAGAACTGAGAGATTAAAATCTGAAGGTTTTGGAAATGATAGAATTGAAAAATTGCACCCTGAAGGTTTGATTTGGAAACTCGACCAGCGTGAGCTGTGACTTTTGAAATATATGACTAGCGAGAGCTGGATCCTTTGGAATATACGACCTGCGAGAGCTGGATTCTTTGGAATACATGACCAACGAGTGTTGGATCTTTTGGAATACATGACCAACGAGTTTTGGATCTTTTGGAATACATGACCAACAAATGTTGGATCTTTTGGAATACATGACCAACGAGTGTTGGGTCTTTTGAGATATATGACCAATGAGAGTTGAATCCTTTGGAATACATGACCAGTGAGAGCTTGGATTCTTTGGAATACATGACCAACGAGTGTCAGATCTTTTGGAATACATGACCAATGAAGGCTGGATCTTTTTGAAATATATCAAATTTTGGGAAGTTCAAGTCAGAACTCGATTTTTTTTAGAAGGAAAAGACTTTGATCAGAAGGTTGAATTTTTAGAAGGTTACCGGTGTGAGGACCGGATTTTAAAAATGAGCTTGATACATGGTCGGAAAATTTTAAGACATAACCAGTGCGAGGATTGGGTTTTGAAGATGAGCTCAATTTTTAAAACGAATTTAGAGAGCAAAGATTCTTGGTGAAAATTTTGAATTCAATGGACCATCATAGTTTACGTGTATGTGGTCTGCTTTCAGGGTTTATCCCCTTATCTTGAATGGGAAAAACAATAAAAAGAATACCTCATTGAAAGGAGGCATCAGGTTTATCCCTTAACCTGAAAGGGTATTTTTAAAGATAAAGATGGATAAAATTTAATAATAAAATTGAAAAAAAATTGTTAAAACTTAACAAAAATTGACAATAGTTTGATGAAAATTTGATTAAATTGAGAAATGAACCAAATGAATGAGATTAATAAAGATCACAAGATCAATTGAAAATTGGTAGAATTTGAGAAAAGGAGTTTTTGTCTAATTTTGCCTTCATATGATGAAGGGAAGACAGATATATTGATGTGGTCGGCATACCACCTGGCTGCTATACCCTCCAGACTACGAGGAAAGCAAATGAACAAAGCTTTGTTGTCCTTTCTGAAGCGACAGCATTCTGCATAAAAGGTGACTAGGTGAGCCTTAGGATTACCAGTTCCGTCAAACTTGAGAAACTTGCGGGAAAGATTCTCCAGGTTATCATCCCCATCTAGGCCATCGTAAAAATCCTCGCCAGTGTAGGTCTGCTTTCTCTTACTCTTGGCTTGAATGTCCTTGATTGCTCGATTCAGCTCCTTCATTTGCTTGCTCATCGGGTCCTCTGCTGGAATCCCAGACTTGTTCTTGTTGACAGATTCAGGCTCTTCAGTGGCTATCTTTACGAACTGCCTCGGAGGAATCTGGCTGAACACAGACTGTTCTTCTTCTTCTGTCTCTTCTTCCTCTGATTCAGTCCCCTCAGAAGTATTGTCCGGCTGCCTCTTCTTTTTTATGATTCTGACGTGCTTTTTCACAGCCTTCTTTTTAAGCTTGCTCTTAGGGACTGCCTTTTTCAGACTAATCTCGGCCTGTTCTGACACCATCTTGACCATCATCTTCTGGAACAAACCGTAGATAACTGGATCAACATCATCTCCTTTGTCCTGGCTTTGTCCTCTAGATGACCTAGGAGAGTTCATTCCTTCTATTTCACTGTCACTGTATTGCTGAAAAGTCTCCTTTCCTGTTCTTGTCTGAACCATTTTTGAATATCAATGCTTTCTGCGAAGAAAAGTGGAGGCTTTTAGACTAAAGAAATCTTTGGGAGAAGTTTTTGACAAGAGAAGGAAGTAGGTTAAAAAATGATATCCCATTACTAGGGATTGAGTCGTCACAGAATCTATGACAATTGCATTGTTTACTCTACGAGGGAGTGTAACCAACCAAAATACGAAGGAAAATGCTATTTTAAAAAGGATATCTCTTGACGAAAAGAGATTTCATTTATGAAAAGATAAACAAGAAAAAATTAGAAGATACATTAAAAAAATAAGAGAAATTTGAAAAATGGTAAAAATTTAAAATTTGAAGAATTTGCAGGCAGGATCAGAAGAATTTGAAGAAATCAGAAGAAGAAAAGAAAAATACACCTGGGTTTTGAAAACAAAGAGGGAATTTTGAATAATATACCCAGGGTTTTGAAAAAGGTTTGATATATATATATAAGAGAAATATAAGAAAACTTTGCATAACCACGGCTGCAAAAACAAGGATGCGCACACAGCACTCCCTAAAGGCTAACTCTAAATGCAATATTTGAAATGGCTTGTACGACCTTAGTCCTAACTCTATGGTTCAGGTCATTTGATTTCAATCAAGGTATGCCGATATACCCAAGCCGAAGCTCGAAGTACGTGGCATAGAAATATTTCTCTGGTTCTAAGGTAAAGGCTTCCCAACATCCTTGAGCACCTACCGATATACCTCGGACTATGGCCCTTAGGTACGTGGTAGGGAGGCGCGAACCCAAATAAGTGGTCCAGTTGTGAGGCTCTCTCCCGAACTATAGTTCAGTGAGACAGCCCAACAACATGAAGATCGGGGCATATATAGGTAGGGATGTTTTAAAAAACATGTTCAACATGCAAAATAAAACCGGAAAGTTCTAATGCAACTCCTAAAAGAGATAGAATTTAAATGAAGAGAAGCATACACTTGCATACATTGTCTGTATTCAATCCCTAGAATTGAGGAGAGTTGTATTTCAGACCTAAATCTAATGTGAACATGGATAATCTCCTCAATATAGTCCTACCAAACCATACTTAAATCCTATATGCAATGATGTCAGCTTAGGACAGAGTCTAGGCACCTAAGGTTTGCATGGAGATGATGTGTTGTTGGCGTTGAAGCTGATGTGAAGAGGATGGCTGGAGGCTGCAGCTGCTGTGCGTGGAGGAGATGGAGGTAGCTGCTGGATGTTGTGGTGCTTCAAAGTGGATCTGCCGGCTGGAGCGGCTGGGTTGGACCGGCTGCTTCCACCGTTGAGAGGGCTACACCTTGGTGTGGCTGGTGTGAGGTAGATGGCTGGCTGCAACAATGGTAATGGCTGAAGCTTGAAAACGGAGCAGGGAAGAAGATGGTTGTTGTGGCTGCAGTTCTGATCATCGTAAAATTTTCCCTCTCTTGCGGTTTCTCTCTCTTCCTTCTCTTTTCCATTCCAACCTCTATTTTCCTCCTTTTTGAATGGAGAAGAATAAAAGACAGAAAGAAAGAGAGAAGAGAAAAGAAAGAAGAGAATGAGAGAAAGGAACTCTTTTGCGGGGTCTCACTTGACCTTAATTTGAAAATATTTAGAAATTTGACTCGCCTCCGTTTTGAAATATTTTGCGGGAAAAATGGAGAGATGGGATTCGCTCGTCGGTACAAGGTTCGACCGTTCCTTGCGCCTTTACCAGGGGTAATCGAACCAATCATCGAATTTATGCCTTTTTGCTTTACCTAAATATTATCTAAGAATTTATCCTAAGTTTAAATGCACAAAGAATCATGCTTGTGCAATGCAAGGATGTATGCTCTTTTTGAAAAAATATTTTTGAAAATTTCCAAGTATTCTGAGATGAACTTGATGATGGAATGAAGAAATGATTGAATATAGCTTAGAACTTGAGATAGATCAGAGAAATTTTAAGTCTTTGAAGTAATTGTAGAGTTGGAAGAATAAATCTTGATTTCTAAGAGAGAATGATTTGAAGATCAGATAAAAAGAAAAGAAGCTTCAAAGTCAGAAATGGACTTTGAGTTTGAATTTAAACATGGATTTAAGAGAAGGAGATGAAATTTGAAGTGATATTGAATTCTAGCTTTAAAGTTTTGAAATCAACATGGTATTTTGGATTTGAGGAATCCAAATGGTATTTAAAAATAGAAATAGATTTAAGAAGTTCAGGTGAGATCTGAGATTGGATTTGAAATCTAGAATTGAAATGGAATTGGATTCTGGATCCTAAATAGAATTGGATCCAAGATCTGGAATCCAAGATGGAATTGGATTCTGAATCTTAAAATGGATTTTGGATCTTAAAATGGGTTTAGGATCTGAAATCTGAGATCCAAGATAGAGTTGGACTCTGGATCCTAAGATGGATTTTTGATCTGAAGTTTAAGATCCAATGTAGAATTGGATTTTGGATCCTAAAAATGGAGTGGATCTGAAGTCTCAGATCCAAGATGAAATTGGATTCTGGATCCTAAAATGGACTTGGATCTGAAGTCTGAGATCCAAAGTAGAATTGGGTTCTGGATCCTAAAATGGATTTGGATCTGAAGTCTGAGATCCAAGATGAAATTGGATTCTGAATCTTTAAATAGACTTGGATCTGAAGTCTGAGATCCAAAGTGGAGATTGTACTTGGAAATCTGGATCCAAGTTGGGATTAGGGCCTAACTTTGGATTTGGATTTGGATTTTTGAAAGTCCAAATGGGACTTCTGAAGATGGATCTGGGTTTTGAAAACCCAGACTTGAATTTAAAACTTAAGAAGGCTCAAATTTTGAGATTTAAAATCAATCTCAAACTTTGATTTTGAATTTTGAAGATGAGAACAATAAACTTGAGTTTAAATTAGAAGATAATTTCTAAGTCAAATTGAACTTTGAAATTTGATTTGAATTTGATTTGAATTTGAATTTGAATTGGAAATTTTGAATATAAAATTGATTTTTTGGAATTTCAAAGTCAAATCGGACTTTGAAATTGAGATAGAATTGGAATTTGAAATAGAAATTTGAAGAAATATGTTCAGAATCACTTGGGGTTTTGAAAAAGATTTTGAAAATATGATGCGATTCTATCCTAAATGATGAATGAATTTAAAGAATTTGAAATTGGATTTTGAAAAGCTATTTCATTCTTTAAATGAATTAAGAAGGAGATTAAAGATATAATACATCCCTGACTATGGTCATTGAATGTATTATATAATAACCACCTTTAAATTTAAGTGAAGAATAAAATACATTTTTGATGCTTTTATAGAGTTTAAAATGAAATTAACTTCTCAATATACCCTGACTATGACCATTGGTATATATATTGAATTAATTTTAAATTAAACTCTGATAAAAGGGAAAAATATTTAAAAGAAATATGATGAATTTTGAAAATGATACAGTGTGGATCCAGTGTTATTTTATAAAAGATAAAAATCTTAAGTTTTGTTCACATCCTGATTATGGCTATTGATGTAAATCATCAACCTAGGATTTAATTACCTCTTACAAAATGGTGCACGTGCCATTCGTGTTCTCATTCGTGAATTTTTGAAAATAAAGGAGAAAATATGAGAACAAGTAATTCATGATATTTATAATGCTCATTTATTCTATCTAAAAACTGGAAATTTAAATTCTCATTGAGATCTAATTATTACAATTACGTAAAATTGAATATACAAGCCTCCAAGTGATGACATTTCCCACATATTTTCTACAAAACACTCGATTAGTATAAAAAGGGAAGAGAATTTACATGCATTACATGGATTTCAAAGATGCTGATGAAAGAGACAAAATGTTCATATGCCAAGATGTTTAAAATCTAAAAGCATGGAAAGATGAAAATAATATATATATCTATGTGCATATGTACATGCATGTATATATATATATAGATCTATACACATATGCGTATATGAATATATATATATACATATATATATATATATAGGTATGTAGGTGAATGGATATATGTATATATATATATATAAATACTTCTGTGATTAGATGAAAATCAGATGCAATGAGTGAAAGTAGGGGCTGAGATAGTCCAAGATGGACCATTGTGAAATATGATGGCCATAACAGTTTGTGACGAACCACTGTGGGAAATCACAATTCTATGGCAGTTCTTTTGGTTACTTGCCAGGAGGAAATTTGCTAAAGGAAGAAATTTTTGATCCTATGGTGCTATTCAAAGGAGCAGGTTGGAGGTGTAATGCCGTTGATGGTAACAGCAGGGGTACAACAATGTTGACAGGGCTTGGGCAAGGAGGCAAGTGTAGTCTCGCCGTGAATCAGTAGCATGATATCATGTGGTGGAAGCTGCCAGGTTTGCAGTAAATAGGTGAAGTGGAATGAAGAAAAACAGGGGTTGTGCTAGACAAATGCCATGGCCAGCATAGTCAATGCATAGACATATCGGGTTGTAACATACATCAACCAGGTTGATGAGAGTTGGATATACTATCAAGGTGGAGTGATGTGATTTATAGATGGGATATGGTATGCTGATATGTGAATGATAGGTAAGTGGGAAGTGCCACGATAGTAAATCTGCAGCAGACATAACAGTAGGAGAGTCCTAACTGGTGGCTGGGCTGCAAGGGTATGTAGGGAAAATAATCAGCAAAACTAAAAAAAACTTCCCTAACAAACATAGGCCATGTCTGCCATATGCTCTAGCTTCAGCTCTTAAAATAGCGATAGGAAATAAATACAGAACACATATTTCCATAGAGAGCTGGACTCAGATGTTAAAAAAAAATGTAAAGAGCCAACTTCATCAACAATCACACACATGTTGTGAAGAAATAAGATTCAGACCTCGAGTAACAAGAGAGTGTAAACAAACTGAAGTCCAACAATGCTTGTCATAATGACCCTCAAAGAGCATTAAGCAAAGAGTGGCAAACACCAATCCAATAGAACCAGATATAAGCAGCATATAATTATTTGTATGTAAAGATTGGTTCAAAGAAATTCCTATAAGGACAAGAACTGAAGCAATGGTCAATAATGAATAAGACAAAATAACCAGTGGTTTATCCTCTCTTTAAGGTCCTGAAAAGTATGCAGTTTCAATAAATGATATTGATGCACTAATCATATTGACCAGATGTTTAAATCATGGCTAAAATATAACCCACAAGGGTCATCTTGCTATGACCCAAGCCTAAAAAAAAATGTTTAGCTGCCAGCATAACTGTGCTTATGGAAACATCATTTTGTAATAGACGCAAATCTTGGGATAATGTTTTAACTTTGGAGGTCAAATACATCTTGTATGCTATTGATTTACTTTTGAAACAATACATCCTATAGAATTCACCGATGCAATCAGGAGGTACCAAAGATGCAGGATCATTCACGTTTTCCTCCTCCTCTGTTCTCTCCCAGCAATATTTATCACTTCATGGCATCTTGGTCCCTTGTGCCCCTTTGATTTCCTCATCTCCTTTAATAACAGATTTTGGAATGTCACTTCTTATCAACACAGGGAACCACACGATTACCTAATTCACGAACCCAACTATAGGGTTCCTTGTTCTAGCTGATGGTGACATAGCAATGACGATATTATGGGAAACCCACATTGAAACTAAAGCCTGTGTTCATGCTATAGCAAAGCATGAACACATACTTGTATTGAGTTTCTGATAAAGAGAGGTATACACTATGATTCTGCACAGGGAAATAATTTAGGCACACAACCACAAAACCACAGTGAGACAGAGAAGACAGCACATATGGCTGTTGGGTAAAATGGCAAATGCAAGACATATAGTGAAATGGAAATATACTATATACATGGATTGAACTGGACATCAAGAGTTACTGTAATCGTTATGCTGGGATTGATATAATCTCATGCTTAACAATTGGGGTGCTGGGAAAATAATATCAGCAGAATTACAGATTCCTGGATTGTTAAGAGCAGATCCCAAAAAGGTAATCTCTATATTACATCAAGAACTAGAGGAATCAAACAACAATAACAACCAATAATCAAAGATTAGTGGGAAAAAGAAAATCATACAGGATGGGGAACTTCGTATTTGCAGAAGACTGGAGAGTGAAACCTGTAATACAAAAGAAAAGAGTTAGTGTTCCAAAGACACAGATAGCATAGTATGTTAAATCGTACAAGACAATTCCCTCTGTGAGTCAATTCCCCGCGAAGCTAGGGGTTAGGGATTTTCGACTCCTTTTGCCCTATAATAGCTTCTTCAAATCCAACGATAAGTTTTCTTTGGGGCTCGACTCAAGTTAAAATGCCAACAGATGATTTCCTTCAGAATTCAACTGAGTCACCCTCTTTACCAGAGATAGATGGGAAAAGGTCCAATGAATAACCAGCAGCTCACCTCAAAAGGTCCAGCAGACAGATTGGATCATAGTGATACGAATTCAATAGATGGTTTCCCTCGGCACTCGATTTCGAGTTCGAAGCCACTTTGGACACCTCTCCCCCCCTTTTTTTTAGTAAAATTAAAGAAGACAGAAGTACACCGAGATGAATATTTCTTCTTTGCTATTTACTAACTTTCTGTAGCAACATCTCAAATGGCTAATTGTCACCAACCTGTTAATATTTATCATGCTTTTGTGATGGATACGACTTGGTACATTAACAAAACTGATAGGCACTAACGGATATCATAAATGACGAAAATATGAATGGAACAAAATGATGATATATCAAAAGTATGTTGAAATACAATTGTGAATAGAGATGATGGTGCGGTGTGATAGGTTATATGTGCCATAGGTGAGACAATATTGTAAATAATAAAAAGAGAAAAAGAAAAAAAGAAAAAAAGAAGAAGAAAATGACAATGACAAAGGTGATAAGACAAAGATGGAATTTATTCACAGGCCATGGAGCTTCTCTCTTGTTAATCCCTGTTAACTCACTCAGATGCACAGGGTGGTCTTATCTTCAACTCCTCACCCCTGTTGGTCTTGATCTCCACAATGTCTGAAGATCAATGATCCCCTTTGATGGGAAATCAAACCGGGAAAACTCAGATAATCATATAGGTATATCAAATTTTTTGCTAAACTCAATCGACTCAGTTTGGTGGATTTCAACTGAACTTATCAAAACTTGGTTAGAGAACCCATGAAACTTGATAGAATTCGGTTGAAATAGTAATGGAGCTTCAATAAAACAGACAACAGAAACTGCAATTAATATTTATCAATGAAACTCAATTAACTCGGCAGCTGCAATTAATGAAATTATGGTGAGAAATCAACTCTGCAAGATAACAGTTTAAAGACAAACGATGATCCATACAATGGACTATGCAGAAATGGGGATATATGGTGAGAGGATATTCAATAACCCTCGCAACAGTTGACTCCATAAATATGATTTAAGCGTGAATCCAATGAATTCCTGTGCCATCTTTGAAAGTAAACAATGATTTATGCAGAACTTTCTGAAACATCGCGGTGAATTTGCTATTTATGAACATGTTACACAATGAACATCCATAATAAATTTGAGTCTTCTTCAAACAAGAGGAGATCATCATATTGTAAATGCTAAAGTAGCCACAATTATAGAAGATATCGATTGGATGGAACGAGAGCCTAATCACAAGCTTCGACAACTAACCTTTCCCCTCTTACACATTTTTTTTTGGTGTGGCAGCAAATTCCCGAATAGTTCTCACTGGAAATCGATTATTGACCATCAGTGTTTAGAAATCAACACCTCAGATAAGATCTCAATGACATTTATCTGATCACCCGATACCGGTGATTAAGTTCTCAGCCACCTTTATTACTTTTTTTTTTACCATTTTGATGGTTGATGGTGTTAAGAGATTGCCTTGGTCCAGAAAAGAATGATTTAGAGCCAGGGGATTTGAGACCACTGATTTTCAAATACACATTTCTTTGTTTTTTTTTTTTTTTAGAATTGAGAAAGGAGATTAAGCTCCTTCCGAGCATGACAGACGACCATCTAAAAGCCTATCAAAACCAAAGATCCAATGATGCATGTGTAGTAAACGGATATAAGATGAAATGCTTCCATGATCATCGTGATGGAAATGTACGTGAAAACGATCTCAAGGAAAAAAAAAGACATAGCAAGAGCCACCAAAAAAAAATGACTCAGGGTACGGTAAGCTATTAAAAGAAAGTTGTAATCAACAAAACAATCAAGGGACAAAGAACAAACTTTTCATAACAGGGTAATGAATCAAAATATGTCAAATAACAGGAAGAGGGTAGACCTGACAGATAATCTAATGATGGAAAATATGCTCATGCACAGCAGAATAACAACGAAGAGGAAAAAAAATGTATACAAACTGGATTTGTTCCCTTTTATTTTAGCACGAGAGAAGGGATCGATAATGCTATATGCAATCCAATCCTCAGCTCGATGGTGCATCAAATGGGGAAAAAGAAAAAGGAAAACAAAGAAACCAAGCAATAAGTACAGAGAAAACAACAGAAATGAAGGATATGGATGGCTTACCTGATTACTATAAGGGTCAGGAGGGGGTTTTTGTTTCACGAATGTCTGAGGGCGTTTGGTAGCGGAGATCGTTCTTTGGTCGATGAGAGATGCCCGATGTGAAGTGAATCAAAAGAGGAATGGATGTTGATGAAGGTAAAAGTGCACTAGGATCGAGGCAACGAGCACTAGAGGGGGGTGAATAGTGCTTTTAAAAAATTTCTGCGGAATATTGAATGATTTTGCAAATCTCAAAGCAAACACACAAAGAACACAAGATTTTATCCTGGTTCGGTCTAACCCGACCTACATCCAGTCCCCAAGCAAAACCCGCTTGAGATTTTCCACTATCAACCTTGTAAACTACAAGATCACACAGACCATAACCGGTCCCACTTTCAGTAACAATCCTACTGAAAGCAAACAACTCCTTTACACCAAAGAATCCTTCTTTTTACACAAAAGAAATAACAACTTACAATACAACCTATGAGCCTTCCTTTTGAATGCAAATGAGATGCAATTGGCTTTTGAGGTTGTTGAAATACTCTACTCACGAATTCACTATCTCTCAAAGTGATTTGAGTGAAAAACTGAAGTGAAAATATCACGTGAGTGAGAAAATAAATACTTGAATGAATAGGAGTGAAAAGCAAGAAGTAATTCAATATAATTCTATTGAATTTGATGATTTTGAGTGTAGAATGCACTCATATTTATAGTTAAAAGATTTCATACGTTGAGAGTATGAAAGGGTGTCAAAACTGTCCATTTTGAATGATCAAAACGTTTGAAAAATGAAAAGACACGCCTTTTTTGAAGTTTCAGGAAAACGGCAAAATTAGTCGACTGAAACATCAGTTAGTCGACTAATAGTTAGTTATTAGTAGACTGACAGTTATCGTCGGTCGACTGATTTGTTAATCGAGCTGTTTGAAAATCTGAACTTTTGAAACTTAGTCGACTTGAGAAAAGTTAGTCGACTGATAATATCATCAGTAGACTGAAAAACCTTTTAGTCGACTGCTGCTAAAAACTTCTAAAAAAAACAAACATTCTGTTCAGTCGACTGATAAAAAGCATTAGTCGACTGCTGCTAAATTTTTTTTAGAAAACACATGTTCTGTTCAGTCGACTGATAAAACCATTAGTCGACTGCTGCTAATTTTCCAGAAAACAAACATTCTGTCCAGTCGACTGATAAAATCTCCGGTCGACTAATTTGACAAGAATGACTTTTTAGAAAATATGGCGCGAAAGGATTAGTCGACTGATAAGTCTATTGGTCGACTAATAAATATGAAAATTTAAGAAAAGAGTTTTCTAAAAAGATTTTCAAAAGAGTTTCTTTTAGAAAAGTTTTTCTAAAGACTTTTAAGGTGAAATGCAACCTAAATATGCACTCTAAGTAAGGCTCTTACAAGAATCTAAGACTTTTAATGAATTAAACATTTGCACACTAGTCTTCAAGGATTCTTCACCGAATTCTTCAATTTCTTCATAGCCTTAGCTGAAATGCAGTTGATTCTTCTTGCTCATCATCAAAACCGTGTACTTGAAGTATCATGTATGGCTTCATTGTTGTAACAATCTCCCCCTTTTTGATGATGACAAACTTAATCAAAGATGAAGCATTTAGATGCATAGATGGAGATTTTACTCCCCCTATCAATATGCTACAAAACATTAAAAGTTAGCACATTTAAAGCACATATATCACATATTGATTGGTTTGCATTTTCATTCATCATTTCTTCATGCATTTAGAAATACATTCATTCAAAGCTTTCTTTTTCTCTTAATTTTGCATTTCTCATGCAAGATCTCCTGTAATGTAATTGCTATCATCTTTTTCTCAAGATCTCCCTGCAATTTCAAAGTAATGCTATCTTTATCTTTTTCTCCCTCTTTGTCAGAATAAAAAAGAGTAAGGGCAAAAATAGCATAAGCAAAATAGACTTTTAACTCGTATCTCTATTTTAAAACACGGCAAGAGAGTTCCGGCGTGTTTTGAAGATGCGCCAGTCACTGCAAGAGGATTCTGGCGTTTCAAGATCACGGCCAGAAGATTCCGGCGTCTCCCTGTTACGGTAAGAAAATCCCGGCGATGATGGAGTCGAACGGCACTCCGAGGGTTTTTCGGAAGAGAGAGAGGCAAGAGAGAAAGAGGGGTTTAAGGGTTTCGTTTTTAAGAAAAACGAAAAGGTACGAAGTGAAACGATGCCTCCTTTTTAAAAAAAAAAAACGGGTTTTTAAAACAAATCCAAGGGGTGTCGGGTCCCTTCACTTAATTTTTTTTTTTAAAAAAATTTAGTCGACTAAAACTTTATCGGTCAACTAAAAAGTGTGACTTATTCTAAAAATATCATTAGTCGACTAGAAATATATCGGTCGACTAATATGGTGCGATACATTCCAAAATATAAAACACCAGTTGACTAAAATTTTATCGGTCGACTAATATAGTGCGATTTTGAGATTTTGTTCAAAAAATCAGCATTTTTATAAATCCAAAAATGAGCAAATACCTAGTTCTCTCCTAATTCTCATAAAATCTTTCATTTTTAGTGAAGATATCGGCATGTTGTTCTTTAGTGGAAATAAAATTTAACGAAATATCTCCTTTTGACACATGATCTCTTAAAAAATGATGTCTGACTTCAATATGCTTAGTTCTTGAGTGCTGAATAGGATTTTTCGAAAGATTTATAGCACTAGTGTTATCACAATAAATAGTTGTTGTGGAGTAATTCAAACCAAAATCTTTTAAGGTCTGTTTCATCCAAAGTACTTGTGAACATGCTAAACTAGCTGCTATATATTCAGCTTCAGTTGTTGAGAGTGATACTGAATTTTGCTTTTTACTAAACCAAGAGACTAAGGAATTTCCCAAGAAATGACAAGTTCCACTAGTACTCTTGCGATCATATTTACTTCCTGCAAAATCTGCATCACTATATGAAACTAAATCAAAGGAAGATGATTTTGGGTAAAACAAACCGAAATCTGAAGTATCTTTCAAATAACGAAGAATTTTTTTTACTGCAGTTAAATGAGATTCCTTTGGATAAGCTTGAAATCTTGCACACATACAAACACTAAATATAATATCAGGTCGACTAGCAGTTAAGTATAATAGAGATCCGATCATACCTCTGTAGAGCTTAGTATCTACACTTTTACCATTTTCATCTTTATCAAGAGAAGTAGTTGTACTCATAGGATTCCTTCTTGATTTCGATGAGTCCATCCCAAATCTCTTGAGAAGTTCTTTTGTATACTTAGCCTGATTGATGAAGATTCCTTCTTCAGTTTGCTTTATTTGAAGTCCAAGGAAGTAGTTTAATTCGCCCATCAAGCTCATTTCAAACTCTTCCTGCATAGCCTTAGCAAATTCTTTACAAAGAAAATCATTAGTAGAACCAAATATTATGTCATTAACATAAATTTGCACAATAAGAATATCTGAATTAAAATGTTTAATAAATAAAGTGGAGTCTACCCGACCAATGGAAAAACCAGATTGTTCTAGAAAATTTCGTAGTCTTTCATACCACGCTCTTGGTGCTTGTTTGAGTCCATACAAAGCTCTTTTCAATTTGTAGACCTTTTCTGGATATTTCTCATTTTCAAAGCCTGGAGGTTGCTCTACATAAACTTCTTCATTGATGTGTCCATTTAAGAATGCACTCTTAACATCAATTTGATATAACTTGAAGTTCATGTAACTAGCAAAAGCAAGCATCATACGAATTGACTCTAATCGATCCACTGATGCATAGGTTTCATCAAAATCTATGCCTTCTTCTTGATTATAGCCTTGTGCCACTAGCCTTGCTTTGTTACGAATGACTTCACCATTTTCATCCAGCTTATTACGGAAGACCCATCTTGTTCCAATTACTGGATGATCCTTTGGTCTATCAACTAGATCCCAAACATCATTCCTAGTAAATTGGTTAAGTTCTTCAGACATGGCTAAAAGCCAAAATTCATCATCACATGCCTCATTGATATTCTTTGGTTCTAATTTAGATATAAAAGCAACATTTGCAATATATTTTTCTAACTGCCTTCTAGTTTGGACACCACTCTTTATTTCACCAATAACTTGTTCATGTGGATGATTAGGAACTTCTTTCCAAACCGGTTGAAGAGGAATATTTTCTTGAGAAGTACTCTCTATCAAGGGTTCTTCTTGAAGTATTGCTTCTTCTTCTTCGCTTAGAGGAATAACCTGCTCACAATTCTCATCAAATGCAACATGTAGAGATTCTTCAATACAAGATGTTCTTTTATTGAAAATATGATATGCTTTACTTCTAGAAGAATATCCAAGAAATATTGATTCATCTGATTTTGAATCAAACTTATCAAGATTATCTTTGGTATTTAACAAGAAACATTTACTACCAAAAATTTTGAAATATGAGATCTTTGGTATACGATCATAATACAATTCAAAACATGTTTTATGTAAAATTGGTCGAATAAGAACACAATTTAAGACATAACATGCTGTATTAATTGCTTCAGCCCAAAAATATTTTGGTATATTTTTATCTTGAAGCATGGTTCTAGCACATTCTTGCAAAGTTCTATTCTTTCTTTCAACAACTTCATTTTGTGGAGCCGCTCTAGGAAAAGCAAAGTTGTGAGAGATACCATGTAAATCACAAAACTTTAAAAAAAATTCATTTTCAAATTCACCACCATGATCACTACGAATTTTAATAATAGATGTAGATTTTTCATTTGTAATTCTTCTACAAAGTTTAGAAAATTCTGAAAAAGCATCATTTTTGCTTTTTAGAAAAATCACCCATGTAAACCGAGAATAATCATCTACTATAACAAAAGCATACTTGCTACCATTCAAACTTTGAATTCTAGATGGTCCAAATAGATCTAAATGTAAAAGTTCAAGAGGACGTTTTGTTGAAACTATATCTTTTGCTTTAAAAGAACTCTTGATTTGTTTACCCCTTTGACAAGCATCACATAAGTGATCCTTTTTATATGGTATTCTAGGTAGGCCTCTTACAAGATCATTCTTGGATAATTTTGAAATAATTTTAAAGTTAACATGTCCAAGTCTCTTATGCCATAACCATTGAATTTCATTTGAAACAATAAGACATTTTTCATTAAAAGAGGGTAATTCATCTAGATATAGTTCATACACATTGTTTCTTCTTTTACCTTTAAAAATGATCTTTTTAGATTGAAAATCAGAAATTAAGCATAAATCATTTTCAAAAGAAACATGAAAACCTTTATCACATAATTGACTAATAGATATTAAATTATGCATTAAACCATCTACTAAAAGAACATTTTCTATCAAGGGAAATTTTGGATTACCAATATTACCAATACCTATCACTTTTCCCTTGTTATTGTCACCAAAGGTGACGGTTCCTCCATCCTTATTTTGGAGGGTGGAAAATAACTCCGGCCTTCCAGTCATATGTTTGGAACAGTCGCTGTCCAATATCCATTTGCTCCTTATGTTGTGTACCAACAACAAAATCAGAAAACAAAGCATTTGACCCCTTTCTATTTTTGGGTCCATGAGAGTTAGTCTTAGGAACCCATATCCATTTGGATTTTGGTTTCCTTTGATAATAAATATTCTTTCTATAAAAGGATTTAGAATAAACATTTCTAGAATAATCATTTCTAGATGCATTTCTATTAGAACTAGAAAGTTTAGTTTTATGAACAAAAGGTTGAGAATAATGTCTTTGATTTTTTACCACATAGTTTGGTCTATTTTGAGTATCAAAGAAGCTATATCCCAATCCAGTTTTATTAACCGAGCATCTTTGAGAACCAAGAAGTTTTTCTAGATTCTCTTGACCATTTGTGAATTTGGTCACTATAGAAAGAAGATCATTTGACTTTTCTTTAAGACTAGATATTTCCTTTTGTAAGAGATTGGTTCTAACTCCAATTTCTTTTATCTCAATTGCTTGGCAAGAATTTTCCTTCTTGAGATCTTCTATTTCTTGAAGTAACACTTTATTTTGAGAGTCAAGGGTTAAATTTTTAGTTTTTAACTCGTTATTTTTAGAACTAAGACTCTTAAATTTAGCATATAAATCATTAAATGCTTCAAATAACTCATCATAGTCAAATTGACTTACCGAATCTTCTTGTGCTACAAAACACATGTTGACGACTTCTTCATTAGATTCTTCTACCTTTGACGTACCTTCGTGAGTCACAAGAAGAGTATGCCAGATTTCATTAGTTGTAGAGCATTGAGAGATGCGATTGAACTCTACCTTGTCAACGCCACAATATAAGGCATTCATTGCCTTGGCATTAAGTGAAGCAGTCTTCTTTTCATCATCGGTCCATCAGCTGAAATCAGTTGATGGAGTTTCGTACTTTTCTGAAACAACTCTCCAGATATCGAGATCCATGGATTGCAGGAATATTGTCATTCTTACTTTCCAGTATCCATAGTTTGTTCCATCGAAGAGAGGAGGACGAACAGAGGAGCTTCCTTCTTTGTGCTGAGATGTTGTAGTTGTCATGCTAGATGATGGTCAAATCAAAGTAATAGCAAACCTTGCTTTGATACCAAATGAAAGTGCACTAGGATCGAGGCAACGAGTACTAGAGGGGGGGTGAATAGTGCTTTTAAAAAATTTCTGCGGAATATTGAATGATTTTGCAAATCTCAAAGCAAACACACAAAGAACACAAGATTTTATCCTGGTTCGGTCTAACCCGACCTACATCCAGTCCCCAAGCAAAACCTGCTTGAGATTTTCCACTATCAACCTTGTAAACTACAAGATCACACAGACCATAATCGGTCCCACTTTCAGTAACAATCCTACTGAAAGCAAACAACTCCTTTACACCAAGGAGTCCTTCTTTTTACACAAAAGAAATAACAACTTACAATACAACCTATGAGCCTTCCTTTTGAATGCAAATGAGATGCAATTGACTTTTGAGGTTGTTGAAATACTCTACTCACGAATTCACTATCTCTCAAAGTGATTTGAGTGAAAAACTGAAGTGAAAATATCACGTGAGTGAGAAAACAAATACTTGAATGAATAGGAGTGAAAAGCAAGAAGTAATTCAATATAATTCTATTGAATTTGATGATTTTGAGTGTAGAATGCACTCATATTTATAGTTAAAAGATTCCATACGTTGAGAGTATGAAAGGGTGTCAAAACTGTCCATTTTGAACGATCAAAACGTTTGAAAAAAGAAAAGACACGCCTTTTTTGAAGTTTCAGGAAAACGGCAAAATTAGTCGACTGAAACATCAGTTAGTCGACTAATAGTTAGTTATTAGTAGACTGACAGTTATCGTCAGTCGACAGATCTGTTAATCGAGCCGTTTGAAAATCTGAACTTTTGAAACTTAGTCGACTTGAGAAAAGTTAGTCGACTGATAATATCATCAGTAGACTGAAAAACCTTTTAGTCGACTGCTGCTAAAAACTTCTAAAAAAAACAAACATTCTGTTCAGTCGACTGATAAAAAGCATTAGTCGACTGCTGCTAATTTTTTTTCAGAAAACACATGTTCTGTTCAGTCGACTGATAAAACCATTAGTCGACTGCTGCTAATTTTCCAGAAAACAGACATTCTGTCCAGTCGACTGATAAAATCTTCGGTCGACTAATTTGACAAGAATGACTTTTTAGAAAATATGGCGCGAAAGGATTAGTCGACTGATAAGTCTATTGGTCGACTAATAAACATGAAAATTTAAGAAAAGAGTTTTCTAAAAAGATTTTCAAAAGAGTTTCTTTTAGAAAAGTTTTTCTAAAGACTTTTAAGGTGAAATGCAACCTAAATATGCACTCTAAGTAAGGCTCTTACAAGAATCTAAGACTTTTAATGAATTAAACATTTGCACACTAGTCTTCAAGGATTCTTCACCGAATTCTTCAATTTCTTCATAGCCTTAGCTGAAATGTAGTTGATTCTACTTGCTCATCATCAAAACCTTGTACTTGAAGTATCATGTATGGCTTCATTGTTGTAACAGAAGGAAACCTGGCATTGAAGAAGATCTCTGCAGTTTGCTTATGCCACGACTAGAGGAAAGGCAGACTTTCCCATCGATCGGAAGGAAACGGATTGCAAGAGTTCTGATGGGGCTTCCCTTCTACTCTCCTCTTAAGTTTCTTCTATGATAACGAAGAAAAAGGGGGAAGAAAATCCAAAGGAGGGCTGCTGCGTGATGATGGAGGAGAAACAAGTGGCGATTCCAGAACAATTCGTGATGCCATCCTTTTGCTACTGCCCAATTTATATAGAGTCTGAGGAAGCTTCGAGCAGGGAAGAGTTTGTTGAGGATCGACGACCAGCGATGGAGAAAAGGGGGGGTCAGGCCAACGATAGAGGGTTGAGAGTCAGGGTTGAAGCCGTTGGCGATGGACGAAGGAAGGAGGCCGTGGAGGATCAGATGATGGAGGGGGAAGCCAGGGGAAGGTTCTGGAGTTGGCGGTTTTGCAAAAGGGAGCGAGAGGGAGCCGGCGAGAAAGAAGGTCTCCAAACCCTAAAAAAAAATCGTTAAAAGGGATTTTACCAAAAGGTGGTTCCCTGTGAAAAAGTTTTCAAAACGGTGGTCTTTTCAAAAGTTTTTGCAAAAGAATGGTTTTAGTTAAAAGATCGTTTTTAAAAAGAGTTTTTTCAAAATCCGATTTTTGTTTCTTTTCTATATTTTCATTTTTTTGCTCTTTTCTTCATTTTCTACCTTTTTTTTTATATTTTGAAATAAAATCCTAAAATTTACAAAAAAACAAGGATTTAAACTGATTTTTTTGTATTTTTGAAAAAAATTTATAAAATAAGGTTTTCAAGGCTATTTTGGGAGAATTTCTTCAGAAAATGGGTTTGGACCCAAGTTTTTGAGAAAATATTCGAGTTTTGAAACTCGAATTGAGAAATACAACATGATGGATCCAAACGGTTATCGCACGAACTGTTTGAGCTTTTCCAAAAGTTATTTTGGAAATTTTGAGAATTTGATTTAAAAATCGGATGACAAAGCTCAGATTTGGATTTTGACAATAGATCCGGATCCGAGATTGAGTCAGACATATAAAATGGACTTAATTTCAATAAAACTTTGAGAAACAAACTGGTATTTAGATTTAAAACTGACTCAATTACTCAGAAAAATGGGGTCAAGGGCAAAAAGGGAATATTTACAACATTTTGAAAAATTTGGGGTGTTCACAGATGCCCCTCTTTGCTACTAAGCCGGTTGAAAGCCGAGCTTAGTGGCAAAGAAACACTCCAAATTTTGAAAAATGCCCCAGTCAGCAGACCTGAACTGGGTGTGGAAGAATTTGTTTTGAAAGCATGGCTTTTTAGGCTTGAAACCTTATCCTGAATGGTCCTAGAGGGACAAAATCCTTGACAATGATATGACTGAATAATAGAAATGAGGAAATCATGATGGGACTTTGGGCGAAGATCCCGAAATGATGAAAGATAAGAATTTTGACCAAGTCTCACGGGTGAGACAAGATCAGCCTTTTGGAATGACTCAGGTTTAGCCCTTATCCTGGATGGGACGAAGATATATCAAGAAAATTTGAAATGGGGAAAGGAATATGAGCGGACCTCGATGGGACATTTTTTTTTAGAGAGATGCCTCGTGAGATGAAACTCAAGTATGATCCTTTCCTAGATGGATGTATAGAGCATGGATTCCTTTGTAGGAAACAACCATGATGGGATTGGGAGGATTACCTCGTCGGAATGAGATTCAGGTTTAACCCAAACCTGAGAGGAAGGTACCTCGTAGAACGAGATTCAGGCTTTACCCTTATCCTGAAAGGGGCGACCATACAGAATCCTCGAACGAAGAAACCGTGATGGGACAACAAAGTGCATCACAAAAGCGAGATTCAGGTTTAACCCTTGACCTGAGTGGGGGGAATCGCACGAAGTCCTCAAATGAAGAAACCGTGGTGGGACTAGAAAGGACATCTAGTCGAAATGAGACTCAGGTTTAACCCTAACCTGAACGAAAGATACCTCGCAGAGCGAGATTCAGGCTTAACCCTTAACCTGAAAGGGGCGACCATATGTAATCCTCGGATGAAGAAACCATGATGGGACCTTCGGAGTTTGGACGAACAAATCCAGAAGGGGTTTGCAAGAAGAGAAAAACAAGGGATTCCCTAAAGCTTTGGAAAATGGATGATCTGGAGCGCTTCATTGCCGAGACTAAATCAGCTTTCTAAAAACAGATGACCTCTCACAGAAGGTTTTGGGTGATACCTCGAGGAGCGAAGTAACATGTTTAATCCTTAGCCTGAATGGATACAGAATCCTCAAGGAGCGAGAAAACTGTGATGGGACCTCTAGACTTCGCACAACAAGTCCAAGAGGGGTTTGCAAAAGGGTGAAAATGGGGGTCTCTAAAGCTTGAAAATGGGTTGTTCTTGGGCGCCTCATTGTTGAGACTGAAAATAGCTTTTGACAATAACATACCTTTTGTAGAAAGTTCAGGTTTAACCCTTATCCTGAGCGGGAACTGTCTATGGCGGGACAGTGGAGAACACAGGGAAGTGTGCAAATCTGAGAGCGCTCAGATCAGACGAAAGGAAAGGACTTTTCAGTCCTAAGGAGGGATGACATCAGAATACGTCAAAACGAACATCAAGTTCACACTTCATGTTGGGATGACGAGAAAATATTGCCAATAAAATGTCAAAATTGTAGTTGATTCAGAATGATTGAATTGTGCTTATACGTGAAAATATCACCTCTTTCTACCTAGAGTATTAGCTCTAATTGGGCTAACTCCGTAGAATCAGGAATCAAGTTCAAATTTATTGTTGTTGAGTTTCTTTAAGAAAGATATCAATTTCTCTGATATGAAAAGAAAGAAAACATTCTTAGCTTCATCAAAGTAATTAAGTGAAAAGATATTGATAAAAGAATTTCACATAGATAAAGATGATTCCTGGCAATTTCGGGCAGTTTGATATCTTGGGCATTTCCCATGATGATCTTGTGCACTCTTTTGAGTCATGGAGCTTTCTTGGGCTTTTACATCATCCTTCATTTTGGAGATGTCCTGACTTTTCTCTCTTTTCGGGGAAGGGTACATCACAAACTCCTTCATCTTGGAGATGTTCTGATCCTTCTTTTTTTTTTCTTTTCTCAGGAATCTAGGCTTGATGACATTGGTTCTAAAAGGTCTTTAGATGATAGCAGAAA